>NW_023339674.1:2800912-2804509 GCF_004916995.1 Morone saxatilis
GCAAAGACAAGAGATTTGCCCGTGGAAGCTTCACACTACCAAACTGACAACTATGAGCTGGAGAAAATGTTTTTTAAAAAGAAACGACTGGAAACAGCAGAGACCGTATCCCTCGGGTTAGTTCACACTAAGTTAAAGCAGTATTAGCTGATTTATGGCCAGTAGGGGGCAGAAGAAAACGGGCCTTCACACTGTCACCGCTCCAAGTCCAAGCATGTAGTAGACTGATGAGATTCTGATTATGGCTTTCACTCATTTTAGGCATGAATATAAGTTCCTATTTATGTCACTATGATTATACATTTCAAGAAATTTGAAACTTGCTTGAGTACAGTATTTCATCAAGGAAACATGTCCGCTTTTATTGTTGTCCAAGCTTTAAATAAAAAAGGGCCATTAGTTAAAATACAGCTTTGAGATAAACACATTGTTGAAAACTGAAATTTGGCTTGGAACATAAGCTAGCAATGTGTCAACTAGTGACAAAACAGTCTTGACTCGAGACATACTTACTAGATTTTTCAAGAGTTTTCAACCACATCTCACAGTCTTTTCATAGATATCATGACAAGTTGTAATTTTTGTGTACCAGTAAGCCATGACAGTGACCCTGAAACTACAATAGTTTGAACTGAATTCAGGCGTCATTGGTTGATGTTACACTGTAGATGCCTTTGTACATCCATTTTTGTAAGTTTGCCCAACTATTGGTTGAGAATGAAGACAAAGAAAAGCTGTGTATAATTCCATTATTCCATCACATTACAATCTAATATCCATGTTCATCTTAGCCAGTAAGATGTTGTTTTAGATGGCATTTTTAAAGAGGTATGAAATACAAAAATACATTGGACTTTGCTGTAGAATGTGACTTATTTAGGGAAGAGCAGTTTTTGTAGAAAAGACTATGGTGACTGAGGAAATCTAAGCAAACATTTACAGCAGGATGGATGAGAATTTTTCACTACCTTTCAGAAACTCACAAGGAGGAGTGCTAACATCGTTCGACACCAAGAAGGCTGCCTGCAGATGTGTCTGTTCATCGGGTAATGTCAATTATTTCAAAATGGCAGATAATTGGCCCGAGTAATCAGCCGAATGATTAATAGGTCTATCACTAGTTAATGTTGTGTACAGTAGCTTTAAATAAAATCTCAACAGCTGTTTCAAGCCAAAACATGTGGTACTTTTTCATCCTTTCATTATCGTTTTTGCTCTGAAACAAAGTTGGATGGGCATAAAACTGCTGGCAAAGTCCTCTGAAGACACACTGATAGCAAATGTTTTACTTGATTTACAAATAAATGTATGTCTTAGCAATACTCTTGATGTTTTCTAAAGAGAATTTTCAGCTTCTGCAGGTTGAGTACTCAGGCTGTGCGGTCAGTTGGCACCGATTCCCAACCTGTTTCTGTCTGACCCAGAAGGGGAGATGGACACGGGCACTGGCAGACCCTCGCCCGTGCCCACGGCGTTCAAAGCTCCGACCGGTGTCATGTTTTCCTGCCCCTGTGCCAGGGTCGAAGCGTTCCATGCCAGACCAATATGGAAAACAAGCATGAAGAGCTGCAGCTCTGTTTCAAAACAAGAGGCTCCTTTGAGGCCGTATTAGCCCATAAACCCTGGCCTCACCTCGCCGTTTCCTGTTATGGGGAGTTGGGCGCTTGCTGGGAGCAGGGGGTTGGACACATGCACAAACACATACACACAACTACATGCTCACCTGCCAGCTCAATGTCACACCACAAACTCCAGAGGAAGACTCATTTTGGCCTTCGACACAATATGATCTCTTTACTGTACAGCTACACTGATCACAAGCCAGCTTGTTCAGAAACAGGGGGAAAGTTGTACTCAATGAAGTAAAAGACAAGCATCGTCTCTTTGAATACTGGTGTTAAGTGTTAACTGAATCCCCCCTCTGAATGTTGAGGATTGTCTGTAGTTGCAAGGATTGACTGTAGGGGGAGCAAGAGTGTAAAAAAACTGCATTCAGATACAGGTACATTGAATACTGTCAGATGACAGTCAGTATTGTTCATGCTACACAGTAGGCTGGGAGAAAAATCTCACCACACCACACGCCGATTTATGATTTTAACTGATTTTTTCTTAGAAACTAACAACAAAAAAACCCCATATCTTTGGTGAAACACCACGTTACGTGTAATTTCATATCACTGGGGCCCCTTCGTCTCATACTCATCTCATGGGATACTATGTGAAAATAATTCTACACGTAGATGAGTGACTTAAGTAGAATGGGCCTTGTTTTAGAGTCTTTACTAGCAGCTGTATATGTTTTGCTGCATTTTGAATGTAAAGTTGAACGTATTAATTACACAGTTCTACTAAACAGACTTTGATCATCATGTTTAAAGGAGTCTAGCTTCTTTAGTCCTAAATGTAATTAAATTATGTCATAACACACGAAAACAATTAACTGTACTCAAAGATAACACAAGCCAATTTAAACAGAACATACATTTAATTCCTGCGAGTAATGAACAGGGCAGGCATACACTATAATTACAGCTACGCCATGTTAATGATTTTAAAAGCATAATGTAAGGATTGAAACATGTGTGCAGCTGTTTGATTAGCTTTTTGTGTGTTTTTATCCATTTTAAATTTGCTTCAGTACTCCCTATTTGGATAAAACTTCAAACACGATTATTAAAAAATATCTATGAATAACTAGAGAAAACAAAAGGTTAATAAAGGCAAACTCTCATACAAGTAGGCACACCGAGAAAAAAGATCAAGAAAGAGAGACAGGACAAAAAAAAAAAACCCTGAATCTGATGTTGATTTTAGACTAAATCACTCCATGTGTCGGAAAAATGTTAACAATGTTCGCTCATCAGTAACCCCCCACGCCCCCTTCGAGTGCTATCATTAGTTCTAATCAACATTCACATCATCACATCATCATCATTATCACATCATCATTGTGTGGTTTGATTACGAGGATGGATACGCACCAATATGAGAAGGTGGCACTGCTGTGTGTGCGTGTATCTTTCAGCGGAGTATCTTTTGGTATGATACAAAACCTTACTTACCTTTACCTAAAAGATGTCATTTTATTTTATTTTCTACCCCAAAGCAGCTGTACAAGAACTCTGCCACCATAAAATAAAAAAACTGGCCAAGTTAGGACTAAAATCAGGGACTATGTGATCCAAATAAACAAGATTTGAAATCTGACCAGTGACCAGACATTCAAAGGTAAGTTTTATTACTTGACACTTTTGGATATTACGTGCAAAAAACTACTAGCCGTACCTAAAGGATTTTTAACAAAGAGTGCACCTCACCCATTCTGACAATGAAACAATGTATGCAACCTCATCAGGTATTAAAAACAGTCTGTCCAATAACTGACTGCAGGAGCGGCAGCTGACGTCTGTTAATAGTGACTTTGATTAGCGTTTTTAACAATTTGATGATAAAATATTTCTAAGTACTGAAAGTTCTTCCTCTGGTGTCATGAGGGGTCACTTTTACTTGGTCGGAAAGCCAAACTTCATAGTGGAAAATATCTATTATCTTTCCAGAGCCCAATTTAAATTGCTTGTTTTGTCCAACCAAAAG
>NW_023339674.1:2804609-2805578 GCF_004916995.1 Morone saxatilis
AAAAAAAAAAAAAAAAACAGCCAATATTCACATTTGAGAAGCAAGAAGCAGTGAATGTTTGGCCTTTATTCCTATTTGCATCATATACTTAACAGTGTGCATAAACCTAATAAGCAGTCATAAACTCTTTAGCTATTAAGAATCTCAACACAGCTACTGTCACCCTTCAGCCAAATAGAAGAAGGGAGTATGTGATGTGTTTGCACAAACCCCAGTACTATGAGTTTAGCACCCCCTGCTGGTGGAACAGTGAACTATAAGGGGCCTTTATCATTAGTATCACTGGGGATGCTCAGCCTTAATTAGGGTTAAATCCTCTGCCTAACATGAAGTTAAGATATACCTAATGGAATTTATTTAAAGAGCTTAGTGTGTGCCTACGGGCATTATGTATATATTTATGCAAACATGGAGTTCATGGCCGGACGTGAGTTTATTTGTCATTGTGTATAAGCTACAAATAAATCACTTTAATGTGCTTTCATTAGACCGCAAGAAGGAGAAGCTGCCAAGCACGCCACTGGTCTGCAATTAGGCCTGATATGGTTTAATGAAGCTGTAATCACAGACCACAACACCCACAAACACACACGGCAGTAAGTAGGAACATTTGGTGTGCTGTGTGAAGAGCAGCCTGAATCTCTCCCTTCTATTTCGGGACCAACTCAAGCGTGTCGCGGAAATAAATGAGCAGAGCTTCCCGGTAGAAAAATTATTCAGTAATCAGAAGCTTCTTCTGCATACAGGAAGTACACTGCTCCCCAACTCAGACAGTAAACTACACACACACACACACACCCTAAACTCAGACAGTAAACTAACCACCAACACAACAAACAACAACACAACCACACACACACAACACACAACACACAACACACACACAACAAACAACACACCACACCACACAGCACACACACACACGACCACACACAAAACACCACCCAACCACACACAACAATCTCTGTA
>NW_023339674.1:2805603-2808479 GCF_004916995.1 Morone saxatilis
TGTATGTTGGATTGAGTGAGGTTTCATTACAATAGCATGCAAGGAGCATTTTCAGGGTCCATTTCAACCATGTTGAGTTGCAACACTGAGTAAAAAACAGCCACTATGAGAATAGTTTGACCATGTGACCAGTAATTTAACAAAACTTGCAGTTCATTGAATGTATGGCCACTATGCAACTAGGCAGTAGTGGCCATACATACAGTAGTGACTAGGAGGTTGCTAGTCCCCAGCCCAGGAGGATGGGTGGGTAAAGTGAAAGGGCGGTGCCTGCTCCTCCCTCATTACCACCGCTACACAAATGGTGCCCATGAGCAAGGCCCTTATCCCCCAACTGCTCCAGTGGAGCTGCATGGCCTTCACCATCAGACCAATTTGGTCTGTAAAAACAGTGAAACTCAGCAGGATTAAAGAAGGCTTTTAATAATAAAACTAAAGTCTAGCCTAACCTATCATAAAGCAGGCCTGGTGGTGAAATGGAATGACTGTGCCATAACCCTAGAAACAGTCTCCGATTAACTGTCACACCTACTCATCTGGAAACAAGATCAATAGATAGTTTCTTTATGGTCTTTTCCAGGAAATGTGTTGCCACAGTCTGTACACAGCATGTGCCAAAATACATTAGAAGCAACACAGAAAACATACATATCTACATATCTCTAAAAAGCTTTTTCATGAGGTCAGAAAAACAGCCTTGTTTTCAGATTTGTGACGATGCATTTTCCAGTTAATCCAAGAGGGTTTTTAAATAGTTTATTTAGCTTAAGGAGAATTTTCTCAGCAAATAAAGAAACACTTAATCCTTCCGTTTATCAAACATTCAACACCAAATGTGGAGATATGTGGTTTTCACTAGACAGGAAGGGTCTGAAAAATCACAACCTGAAAAGTAACTAAAGCTGTCGGAGTAAAAATACAATAATGTAGGTGTAGTAGAGTACAAGTATTAAGTCGCATAAAAATGGAAATACTCCAGTAAAGCACAAGTATCAACTGTACTTAAATACAGTGCATTATTTGAGTACATTTATTTTAGTTACACTGAACCACTGCTGCTAAATCTGACAGCATGCAGTTCACTTGGTGACTAAATTAAATCAGCTTTTTACTGCAAACTGCAGCTGAACATACATCTGTTCCTGTCCAACCTCCAGTTACCAGACTGCCTTCAGAGGAGGAATCAGCCTTTGAGGAGCCATCAGCAGCCGTTATGAGCGACAGAGGAGATGTGTGCACGGATTCTTAGCTTTATGATTATTATTGCTGGCACTCGCTCAGATTCTACCCTGTGCTGCTAACAGTGGAGTCGGTGCGAGGAGGCGAGGAAGGAATGAGAGTGTATCGAGCGCCAACAAAAGGATGGAGAGAGGCTTGCAGCAGGAGCATCAAACAGTTCGAGGGGTCGCATCGCAGTGAAGCCTTGTTTTCCCAACCAGAGGAGCTGAAGAAAGAAGTTTGAACCTCGCAGCCAAAATAAAGTTTTACTGTCGAACAGAGAGGCCGAACCTGTCCTCTTCATAACCCCGGATCGTAAAACAGCGCTATCAGCCAGAGCCCCTGCCCGGCTCTGCGGCTCTGCCTTGGCACTCAGGTGGTCTCCCATAACTCACACCCTCTCACCCCAATGCTTCACACTGAGACGGCAGTCAAAAATATTCAGACCGAGCAGCATGCTGCCCTAAAATTTATGAACAGTAGTTAGCCAGGCGATTTATGGCATCAGTGCGACCCTGACACCCTGGCTAGTGACTTCTGAGATGGTCTATCCAGATGCCTGCCTGCCTGCCTGCCTCCTGCATGGGCCCTCTCTTCCACAGTATCACCATGACCGGCAGAATAAAAATAAATTAACACTGTTATTCTTTGTTTTCTGCTGAAGACGACGAGGGGAGAAGACGCTTTGGAAAGTGCTGCTTGACAGAGGAATGTGAGAGGTTGAAAATGACTTTCCAAGACGTCTGATAGTTGTGTTTGCAGTGCTGCATTCTGGGAATGATCAACTGACAACTTACAACTTATTCAGTGAAAAGGTCTCTGCTTTTTCCCTGCTGCTCATTCTGATGAAAAGTACCTGCCAGAATCCGGCAACGCTCTTCTTTAAGCACTTCACATTCAGACACAACCAGTGACGCAAACGTCTCAAACGATTCACGTTGATGCCACTTGTTTAGTGATGCCTTTACTTACATCTGAGCTGAGTGTCTTTCCTCCAAGTAATTAGTAATTACAAGAAAACTCCAAGGAACGATCTTTTTAAACAATAAAAAATGCCTTTATTATCATGGCATGGTCGAGTTGAGTTTTATGTCATATGTGTTAATTTAGTTTGCAACCATATGAGATTTTCAAAATAACCCTCTCAGGAAATATATACTATTTATATTTTATTTATTTATTTATTTATTTATTTATTTATTTATTTATTTATTTTTATTACATTATATTATTATTATAGTATTATATTAGTAGTAGTATTATATTAGTAGTAGTAGTAGTAGTAGTAGTATTAGTAGTAGTAGTAGTAGAAATGAGCCTTGGTAACAGGGTTTTTTTTGGGTTGAACAAACACTTTATTATCATTTTAATTTCACAAAATATTGCTATATTTTTAATAGCATTAATAGAGGAGAATTCAATAGCATAGCAAATGCTAACTGCTGTATCATAACAGTCAATTTTCATACCACAGTTATACCATGGTATCGGTATACCTCTGCAACCTATGAGTGAAATATGCAGATGTCTGAATGATGTTGCTTCCGGCATTCACACCAATAAAGGAAAACTGGTCAAATATGCACAAAAATCTAACCTACGACACATTAATGTATGCTATTTCAATCTGTTGCATATCTGCAAATATATAAGAAATG
>NW_023339674.1:2808494-2849230 GCF_004916995.1 Morone saxatilis
CAATTAAACTATAAAGTGACATTTTGAACCACCGTGTTTCATCCTCAGTCTCCAAACACACTATTGAATGAACTTAAAGGCATGTTTGACTTTCAGGTGAGTTTATCATGACTTCATGATAAAGAATGAGTCTCTCTATTGTACGTGATGATGACACAACTACCCGACCTACAGGCAAACAAAGCCATGAGAGAAACATGATAGCAAACATCTTTGACACCATCATCGCTCTTGTGATGAGCCGTGTTGAAGTAATTCCCTTTGCACATAAATAGCAGGAAGGCCAGTTCTGCCAAGCTACCACTCCTCTCTGCCCATTGTCCACATGTTGCGTTCAGGTTAGAGTCAGTCAGGTAAACGGCGTGTTTAGTGTGCTTGTGTCTTAAACGTGAAAGATGTTTCACACCACAGTGGCAGCGGCACGCAGTCAAACAGGAGCTGTTTGTGTTAGTGAGGTCAGCCTTGTAACAGCCACACACACTGTGTTCATAGCATCTGAACAGTGTTCTGAAAGGCACCTCACACTTGGTGAGACCTCGTCATCTGTCTTGTGTGCAACGAGTAGTCGATTATTCGATTAGTTCAACTACTCTGATAATCGATTCATCTTTTTGAGTTATTTTTTAAGAAATAAATATCCAAATTCTCCTATTTCTGCTCCTTAAATGTGAATATTTTTTGTTGTTTTTTTAACAACAGATCAAATGACTACCAGGATGTGAAAGGTGTTGTGTGTTGTGCGACTGGTTCCAGTTCCACTCAGCTTTATGACGACTTTCCACTAAATTGTTTCCGTTTTCCATTTGTCCAGCTCAAAGGCTAAAACTAGCTGGTGACCATAGTGGGGCATTAAGCTGCTATGGAACCATTTCCCTCTGGAGTTAGGGGACACAAACACGACTGCAAAAGAAAGCTGATATTGCACCGAATCTGCTGGATATGACAAACTAGCCATGTGTGCGAACGATCACCATATAAACTTAAAATGTGAGAAAGCAGGAGTGTTTCTGCTGCCTCCAAGTGGCCAAAGAAAAACAACTACTGAGAGCATAACCACTGGAAAGAAGACACTTAAACAGCTGGACTAAAACATTGAGTATGCTTTGGTTTTAGAGAAGGATAGAGAAGAGGAGATGGAGCCCAGTTGACACAATGGCAGATTAGACATTGGCTGCAGGAGAGGAGCAATAAAAGGTCCAGGTTGTGTGGAGAGTTACACAGAATGCACTGGCAGCCGGCGGGTGTGTCACGAACAGTCGTACATAATGTGATTGTGTTGGTTTGTTCTGTGCACTTATCCAACCTGAGGATCTACAGACAGAGGGCTTTGAATGTTTGATTGTTAAGCTCCCTGAGGTTAATTGGGATTTGGGGCTATATAAAGAAGAAGCGAGCAGAGCAGAAACCACTGGGATGTGAATACAAAACGCAGGTGAAACAAACAGCCAGACGAACGGTGTCTGACAACATTGCCCTCTGGAAGGCGCTGGAAAGCAGCCGCAGCAACCAACAACAGTTAGAAAAAGTATTTTACAACCAAACGCAGCTCAATTCAACACGCCTCTCACTGGAACCATATCCATTATTATCTGCAGTGAGCATGTGGTGTTATTATTCATTATAGTCTGTACTGTGGTTGACATGAAACCGAAAGGAAAATGTCCACATTTGCAGACAGTAAAGATTCTTATCATTATTATTACTGTCTGGAGTTAAAGTCCAGGCCTGCTGCTCTCACTGTCTCACTGCAGTCATCCAACCTACAGCAGGTGCTATGGAAGGAGGTGCTCATATTAACTTCTCTTACTAAAGGGAGTAAGGAGCAATCACCAAGGTTGGCCACCAATGTGTGACGTGACAACTCCCTTGCAGTGGAAGCGTGCAACCTTGTGTTTTCAGATGAGAAATGATTACATTCCTCTTCCTCTCTGACATTAATGGAGACATTTACAGTCCGTGTTGATGCTGCAGCAGCTTCAGGTGCAACTTCACTGTAAGTTAACTCATTCAGGTCAATATCAGGGGGTCGCACAGCTCCAGCTGTAGAGGGGAAAGGCAGGGAGATAAGGTTTTAGGTTAGAGCTTTAATAGAGACACTGGCACAGGTGTATAAACCCAACGCCTCCTCTGCACAGACACCACGACGGGCGCTTTTAGAAGCACATAAGAATAACGTTAACAACAACTGGTAGTTGCTGCGGGTTCCTACAGTGTCACTAACGTCCTGCGGGATGAATGAGTAACGTTACCTGTCCGGTGATGCCGGTGATAACAGCAACCTTCCTCTCTTTGCTCGGCTCTCCGTTCACCGCGGAGCTACCGTCAGCAGAGCCGGAGCACTGAGCCATGTCTGAGCGGCGGGAGGGTTGCAGTCTGCGGTCACACGAACCGGTTAAAGCCCTGCGAGAGTGTTTACAGTGCGAGTACAAAGGAGCCTCCTCAGCCTCCGTAAAACCAAAAAACTACACACAGCTGGAAAGAGGCATTTTTGGAGTACGTAGCAGGAAGCGGCGGGGAGCTCAGCCAATGGGGAGAGAGCATGTAGGAGCGGGCCGAGGAGACGTCGTTGAAGAGGGTAGAGTCACTGTGAGGGGCTGGAGGTCGTTGGATACAGCGCCTCCTGCAGGATGGAGAGAGAAAGGCAGCTTTCTTTCAAGACATTTCAAGATAAGGATGTGACACATTAAGAAGAGAATAAAATAATAATGAAAAATAGAATAGGAGTTTAGATGATTATTAATGAAATTGTTCTTTTCACTCTTTTTTACACACACACACACACACACACGCAGGCTGAAATACACACTTCATGCACTTGTGGGCATTGGGCTTGGGGCTTGGGGTTAGGTTGCCTTGCTCAAGGGCACCTCAGCAGTGCACAGGAGGTGAAACTGGCACCTCCACACTCCATATTTTGTGGTCTGTGGGACTTGAACCAGCAACCCTCCGGTTCCCAAGCCAAGTCCCTACACACTGAGCTACTGCCGCCCAAATGTACACTATATACAGCTTTTTTTAGACAGATGTGATTGATATGTAACATTGCACAGGTTACAGCAGGAGGTAGTGGCAAGGTGTACAAATAAATAATTGCACGAGACCAAAAAATATATACACAGTATAGTTTATAGTTCAGAAAAATATAGGCTATATACAGGGCTCTGAGTATAAAGTACAGGTCTAATATTAATGCGTGTGTAGGAAATTTGTTGTTAAGCAGTATATCTAAAAATATGTTCATGTTAAAATGTTAAATTAATATTTGTTGCAAATTTAGGCCATTAGTCAAAGATATATTAAAAATAATTTTTGTGCAAATCGACAATTTAGTTTTGTAAAATATTTATTTTTTTTAACATTTTTGCTATTCTTCCATAAGGTTTACTATTAAATGTAAAATCTGGCATGTATCCCATGATTGTGTATAATTAAATACATTTTGAGATTTAAACACTGCAAATATAAAAGCAAATGTACAGGAAATTGCAGTTCAACATTAGATAAATTGAGACATTATGAAATAATCTCATAAATAAACAGAGATGGAATATGTAATATGAAGTAGCGTCTAATAGTGAAATAATGTGTGGATCAAAACAGTGAAGAGGAGAAACAGAAGAATATTCTATCATCCGTTATTATACACCCAGAGAAAAACGACATCTTTGAATACTGGTCCAGCTATATACAACAGGCATCTTCAAAGATGATCATTTGAGGGAACAAAATCAGTTTTATTTTTCACTGGGAACAGCTTTCTGGCTTTAATTCACTTGCTGCAAGCTGAGAGGACATTTCTCTGTCTGTGCTTGTGTTCTGGTGTGTGCATAATCAGTAATGTGTCTGAATATGTAGTCGTTTTTACAGCAGTCTTGTCAAAATCCATAAAAATGTCATAAATATGTTAAATACCATAAACAACAAAACATAATTACTCTGCCAACGTTTTGTGTAAATATGGTTCAGTAAACTTCCTTGTCAAACAAAGAAGGATCTGTTGGTTTCATATCTAAGCAACAGTGTAAACCACTGTGTAAACATTATTCTTGTTGAATGAGTGTCACTGCAAGAGGAACAAATACTCTAAATTCAAAATTTCCTCCTCTGTCACAGATGCATGTTGGTGGGCATGCATTGTTCAAACCCATATTTCTTACGTTGGTAAAAATACCAAATTTGTCTGCTTGAAACATGAAAAAATGTGTGTATAATGATAAAAAAGGACAATGTTTCCATTTCCAAACTGCAAATATCATAGCTTCAACCATCAACATATAGAAGATTCACATAACATCTCCTCTTCTTCCCACTGTACAATACGGTTGCTGCCATCTTTTGCCATTCAGAGTCAGAGTCGCAAAGTATCAGGTTCCCACCTGGCCAACTCAATTGCAAGCAGTTTATCTGTCAATCATGAAGCGAAAACCCATTTTTATAGCTTCTAATAACTAATTAAAACCAAACTTATCAGGAAAACTAAGATTTGAACATACAGAGTTTATGAAACTACCTAAAATGACAGAAACTATCCTACCTACCTGTACTTTGATTTTTTAGTTTAGCCAATGTACCATCTGCTAACATGGAGCCAGCAGGCTTTATGACCTATACTCCAGTCAGCCACCAGGGGGTGATTGAGATATTTTGGCTTCACTTTTGGACATCTGTCATGTCGTCCATCTTTATATATGTAGATGGCTTCAACTAAAGAAGATGTGGAATATTTAAAGGTCTGTTGAAATGCTGACACTACTCTCAATTACTTTGAATTGTACACGGTGAAGCAGCTTAAGGAGTTGGACAAGTGGGAAAGGGTCTAATTATGAACAAGATTTAAAAGTCATAATGTATGAAAGATGTGGAACATATTCAGGTTTGAATGGAGTTTCTGGCTTAAAGGATAAATGAAGAGATACAAGTTAAGAAGATATAGTTGTATAGCTGGAGAAGGAATAAAGCATTAAAAAACAAAAAAAGAGGTGTGAAGAAGTATGACGAGT
Organism: Morone saxatilis; assembly: GCF_004916995.1. NCBI lineage: Eukaryota > Metazoa > Chordata > Actinopteri > Moronidae > Morone > Morone saxatilis. The sequence continues at coordinate 2,813,495 of NW_023339674.1, forward strand.
TGGGAAAGTGGGGAATATTTCCAAATAATACAAATAGGATTTAAAAGTTGACTAAAACTCATAATGTATAAACAATATGGAACATTTTAAAGTTTGAATGGAGTTTCTAGCTGAAGAATGAGACTTGAAAAATGCTTGTGTGTGTCAAACTGCACTATTTAGCTCATCTCAATCAGCTTTGTGTTCCCAGCAACTGCCTTGGGGATAGTAACCGTTGTATGACTTCTGGCTCAGAGAGTTCATTTCATGGAGATTTTAGCGGAGGCAGACCTCTCGGGGACTGCCCATTGTAAAACCAAACAATCCGAAAAATGTCTGATTAAAGCTCATACTTCTGCTTCTAGTCCGACAACCATAATTCTTATATCGCCAAGGATAAACAGTAAGAGAGGGGATGACCCTTCTGGAGGGGCTGTGGGAGATTTGTGTGTGTAGTGTCAAAAGTTAGTGAATAAGAGCAGGTTAGAAATGTTCCTGTTTCTGTGTGAAAGCTTCCAGAAGTCACACTATTTAGGTATCATAAGGACCAAATACAGAATATACTGCATATGATACTCCCATAAAGAGTGGGAAGGGGTGTTTTTCTAACTTTATTTTGGGCAAAATTTAAGAGGAAAATCTGGGTTTGAGTGGTTACTTTTATTACAGAATTGACCTGTCAGTATGCCAAAATCAACACAATTTCAGGAGCAGAACTTGATATATATCGACCCTGACAGAGGAATTCATTTCACATCACTTGAGACACAGGAGCGATCAAAAGCTCAGAGCATCTCCTAATCTCTTATTATTCTTGTACATTTGAGCATGTATCACAACATCTGCTCCAGCTGAGAGTGTCAGTAGCGCTGTGAAAGCACTCTCTCACTGCTCGACTTCCCAGAGTGCACAGCATGATGGGAGGTGTGATTTCATTACAGTCTAAAGAAAACATCATCGTATAAAAAGAAAAAAAGCAAGTGCCTGGGGTCCTGAGAAACACAGCAGTCTGCTCATCCACCCCGCCTGATCAAAAGAGAACAACACACAGCTCTGTTACAGCTCGGGGCTCTTCTTCTTCTCTTCTCTTGTTTTGACGGCAGGTGTCTCGCTGTGTGTTTTGAGGTATTTGACTCTTACTGTGCGTCCACTGCTGTGCAGAAACCTTCATCCTTCACACGTGTTGTGTGTGCAGGAACTAAAGAGTGCAGGGTTAAGTTCAACTGAGAGAACAGCAGATGGAAGGTCACTCTCATAGTGCAGCTAGCAATCAGTCCGGTAGTTACACTTTGGTTCTTCACCAAGCTGATGTCTCTCTCTGCATTCACCCACCCCTTCTAAGAGTCCATGAGACAGACTGAATCCACAAACAAACGTTTCTCAAATGGGTCACTGGCAACACAAAGAAAAATGGCTCCCCTTCCTGGTTTCTTTGTGCAAAACCAAGACCCACAACTTTCCAGTTGTGTAGATGTGACACTGACACACCTTGACTCCCCGCAGCTATGTTTACCATTATAAGCTCTTGTACAACCTGCTGGGTTTCCTTGTGTTGAACTTTGATGGAAACATGGTGAAAGAAGCATTCAGATCCTTTACTTAAGTAAAAGTACTATTTACTATATTACCGCTGCATTTATGTGTATGTTGCATTTTACTGCTGTAGAGCTTATTTTAACTACTTTATATAACGTTGGGTTGTTCAATCTACAGCAGAGCATTATATGTCATAAGATATGTTTGTTGTGTGGCTGTCCTGTGAGAACCACAAATCTCTAAAAATTCAACTATTCTTGAATTCAGAAAAACAGACCTGTTTTCAGCTTTGTGACCATACATTTTCCTGCTAATAGACATTAGTAGGAGAACTGAAACAATTCTTCAGTTTGTCAGAAAAAGTCATACTCTTTTGATGGATAAATTGATAGATAGGAGATGTTGTTTGCCTCTGAGATGTAGTGGAGTAGAAGTGGTAGAAGTTGCATATAAAATGTAATTACTTCAAATATGTACTTAAATACAGTACTTGTAAGTTATTGTACTTGCCTTATGCTCGTTTGCAGATGTATGTAGACTTGAGGGACAATTAAAGGGAAAAATGCAATAATTAAATGGAGAAACAATAAGTACAGATGCTATTACAGAGCTGAGGCCTAGTTGACTATGAGTTTGTTTAAAATGACAAGAGGAAAACATCAGAGTAACTTCATTAAAATATTTCTCTCCTGGTGGGAGCGGTCTCAGGGTGAAAGGGCCCCATCCACAGGACACAGGGGCTCATTAAACAGCTTGATGTGTATAAAAATGATGACAATCATATGCTTTGGCCTTCACTGTCAATCTTTTAGTATGTAAGTGCTCAAGTCGTGAATATCCTTGTGTCCCATTTCCTTCTTATTCCATGCTCCTTATTCCATTACAACTGAAGAGAAAGAATGTGTCTGTGTATATTTTACTGAAACTTCAGACAGAAATAAACAGAGCTTGGAGATTTAATTGAGATGAGGTTGTGAAATTATTTATGTTAACTAATTGAATTTTGGTTGAAGCTGGATTTCCTGTTCTCTCCCTGTTCCCAGAGCCCCTCACTTGCTTCAAAGGTTTGATTTGCACTGATAAATGAAGTTCATTGTGAGACAGCAATCTGATATTTTAATGGATGTGAAAATGTCCCCATGCAGCATATATGTATGTGTGTGAACCCAGAACTAGTCTGTTCTGTGGTATTTTTATGGGGGGGAAAAAAATTGTATTTCTCGCTTGGGAAACTGACTGGAACCGTCTGCCTTAGCATATCAGGTGATGAGAGAAATGCCCTCATATTCCTCTCCAGGAATTTCTGCTTTGACCCACATTTGTTGTCTTCTCTTTCATACACTCTCTTTGTCTCTCCAAAACAGGCAGAAATCCCTCACCATACACAAAGAGGTGTTTGTTTTTCCAGGTGAATGATACTGAGGGGAACGTAGCTTGGAGCTCAGTTGTTAAAGGAGGTTTGGATCTTCGACAGCAAGGCCAGGACAAGCAGGATCACTGCTCTTCCTGACTTTCATTTAATCCGTATGTTGATTATGCCAGTTTTTTCATTTTCCAATTTTATTTTAGAGGTAAGATACCCAAACAGGAAGTTTTATTATTGCGTCTGGAACATGATTTCCAAATATTTCTTTTGCTGCGTTTGGCAATTTATGTGTGCAGATTTCAGCTTTTCTTCTTATCTTCAAGGCTTTTGTACAGCATAACCTACCAAAATAAAATCAAAATATACAGGAAATGTCTTTAGTTTTAGTCAATTTTGTCAAATTTGTGCAGATGTTTATTGAGACTGGGATGTCCACCTGAGTTAATGTGTTTATATTGTAATACCTATTTTGACAAATACTCCCATATTATTATAATAAACTAACTAAGGTGGAACTAATAAAAACTAAACTAAAACAAGCAAACCGACTCTGGAAACTAACTGAAACTGAAGTGAATTGAAAACAAAAAACAAAATAAGACTGAATACTGATAAAAAAAATACAAAACTGTAACAACTCTGGTGTGGGCATACAGGAATATGAAACATAAGCTACCTAATATATACTTCAGAATGTGGATAGGCCTACGTATTAAGTCAAAATTAATCTCAGTATACATTTTTTTGTATATACTCACAACGTCACATACAAAGAAATACACTGTGAGAAAGAGTGCAAATGTTTTCTAGTGTGCTTTATTTATTTGCTTATTTATATTCTACATGTATGTATGTCTCATCATTACAGAAGAAAACTTGAAAAAAAGTATCATAAATTCAAATAAACAAGTATTCAAAATCACAAAGCTTTTCCATTTCCAAATGGAACAGCCAACAACTGAGTGACGGAAATTCACCCAACTTCCCATCTCTGAGGCAGAATAGGACAATAAAGCACCGACTGGTGTCTCCTCCGCTCTGTTGTTGGCTCTCCATAAAGCTGAACTGTGCATCCACACAGTATGTGCATAACTAAGTGAAGTCCTGTTTGTCTCCCCTGAAAATAAAATCCCATCTTGAATAAAAACTTTGCACTTCAAGTACAGTCTGGTGTTGAACCAGTAAATAAATGAACATAAGAATCCACTTCAGTCATAAACATGAATCATTCATAGGTAGTATTCTGTTGTTGTTCGTTATGCCTTCATGGAAGGTGAAAGGGCTACTCCAAACTGCCGAAGCAAAGGTGAGCTAGTGGCATTAACGCATACAGAAGGAAATCCAGTCTACAGTGAAAATGTACCAGAGAATTTGACATGGACAGGGAAGTATTCAGTCATTGAGATGTTCTCACTTTTCAGGGGAATGAGAGTATGCAGTGTTGTGTTATATACAAAATAAATTAATGTGGTGTGAAATCAACTTCAACCGATTTCAACATATATTTTTACCTTATGTTCGAGAATTAATAACATTTTCATAAGACTTGTAAATTAAAAGAAAGAAAAAAATCTGTATTCACAAAAATATATTATTATAATAATAGCATTCAGTCTATATTTGTTTAACGTTGTTTGCTAAATCTTGAAGAAATAGGCCAAAAAGTGCAAAGCATGCAACATACCAGGACAACATGACAGACTGATCACTGGCAAACAGGAGTCTGTTTGATGCTAAACTGCTGATTTTCAGGGATTCACGTGGAAGTTGTAGAAGTGACAAGTAATTCAGGCTTTTAGTCTCTAATATTTTGGATTCCCCATTGTGATACAGGTGGTTATTTTACCTTGGCAGCAACAGAAACTACACACCACCATAGATCTAGAGAGTCCTCACTGGTTCAGTCGGAGGTTGTGTGCTCACAGGACGGTAAGCATGCTAGCAGGTGGTTTGTGCCTTGAAGGCAGCATTAACAAATGTCTGTTCTGTTTCCCTGCGGGGCTCTCTATCACCATTCAGACCAGAACTACAAGCTGAGGAGCTAAGCTAACGGGAGGATGCGAAGCAGAGAGTAGTTATCCAGTATACAGGTACAGCAGCATTGGTCCAGTGTTGGGCTCCAGGGCCCTACATTGTCAAAAGGCATGCTGAGGGCCTCACAGTGTTTCTAGGAGGTAAACAGAAAAAAAGGGCAGATTTTAGGCTTCAAGTTCATTTTAAGTATGAGTAAGATTGAGAATGAATCAACTGTTATGTTTGCTAAGGAGAATCTTACCTGTCTAGCTCTCTGGAGAAGGAGCATGTGTGGAGTGGCACTTGTTTTTCTGCAATGAGAGAGGACTCCAATTAGGGCACTGGAACAAACACTTGTATAAACACTGGTTTGTGAGTCCATCAATACATGATTTTGAGATTGGGTTTTGTCATATTGCTTCGTAGGTCAAGAATGAACTTCCATGCTCTTAGTTAAAACAGTCCTGAGATGTGGTGTCTACACTAACACACCATTTACAAACATCATAATCAACTGATCAATGGAAAAAATAGTTCTAAATTAATTAATTTAGTGGTTCTAAAAACTTTTTCTGTCGTGCACCCCTGTAGAAGTAGTAGTATGATAGGGTAAGCAACCAATAAAAAAGGATCTAAGTTGACTCTTAGTGAAATTAAGATCACAATGATCACATTTCCACAATAAAAATCCCTTCAACGCCCACCCTGCAGTGGCTCTGTGACTCAGCGGAAGGGCCTGCCCCACAGTTTGGGAACCACTGGAATAAATTAATTTCTATTTAAAGGATTCCCTAAACATTTAATGTTGCGGGTTTCCTGCTGGCCTAAGGGACTGAGACACTGACATCTCAGGGTTCCCTCTTCTCTCTCCTCACCTATGTCCTGTTACCTATTGACTAAAGAGTTTTAAAGCTTTTATATTTGTTTTTTTATGTGGCAATTTGCAAATGTGTCTACCTATCATGATAATTCAGAATTTGTCTTGCCGTTATCATTTGACGGTTAGCTGAAATAAGAAGTGTGCCAACTAAAAATGAACCCACAGAGAGGAGAAACAAGAGCTCTGATTGGCCAGCTGTTTAACAGTGCATCTTAAAAACCAAATGCCATTCATTACCTTCTGATTTAGTCGATAGTGCAGACTCCGGTCTGACAGCCAGGGGTGTCTGAGGGACTCTGCTGCGCTCATCCTCCAGCTCTTGCTCTTCACCAGCAGAAGGGTGATGAAGTCTTTGGCCTCGTCAGAGATGTCCGTAAACTCCTCCTCCTCAAAGTTCCACTGACAGGCCAGGATGTTGTTCAGCGTCTCGTTGTCGTCGTCCCCCAGAAACGGAGACAAGCCACTGAGCCTGGACCAGGAGGAAACAGGTCAGGAATGCTACTGTGTGTCTTTTTTATATATGTGTGTGTGTGAATGAACATCCACAACTCACAGCATGTAAGTGATGACGCCAAGGCTCCACATGTCTGTGGGGAATGAAACAAACTCATAGTTGATGACTTCAGGAGCTAAAAATTCAGGCGTTCCAAAGTTGACCCTCAGCTTCTCTCTGGGTTTATACCTGTTGGAGACACAAAAGCAGAAATATAAGAGTTATATCTCAGGCCCTGTTATGAAAGCTTTTAACTGTAAATAGATGAGGAGTTTTACCTCCTGGCCAGGCCAAAGTCAATGATTTTAATCTTGTTAGTGGCTCTGCTGACACAAAGAATGTTCTCTGGCTGAAAAAGAACAAAAAGAACCATTACAGATAAATCTCTGGTTTTCTTTACTGTCCTTTAGACAGAAGTGCAATTAAGTCAGAGACAGATATATAGTCTGATATATAATAAGTACATTTTTTTAAGGTTAGATCATCTTGTCTTAACAATTTCTTTATTGTATTTAATCCTAGTAAGATGCTGCAGTGGAGTATTTACAGTAGTTAAACATAACTAAAAAGTTAGAACTATACACAAATAGAGTATTTAAATAATGGAAACAACATTTTAGTGAGGTTTTCAATGAAAAAAGTTAACTTAAAGATGGGTAATAGAGTGCATGGCAATGAGAAAAACTTGTACATTTATCAATATGACAGTAAAATGAGAAGATATTACTGACTGCGATAACATGAGATCACTAATTGAAGCAGAGGTTACCTTGAGGTCAAGATGTAGGATGTACATCTTATGCATGTACTGCAGCCCTTCACAGATCTGACGTATAAACAGCACCGTGTCCAACTCTGTCAGGTTGTAGTTCTCATCAATGATGCGGTCAAACAGCTCCCCTCCCTCCACACTACGGCACAGACACACACACGCACACACACAATTACAGCAACAAAGAGCTTGTAACTTTGTTTTATTGACAAGTGAAAATGCATACTGTACGCCCACACGCATGCAAGTACCCGGACGTACTATTCCATGACCAGGATGATGTCATGGCGTGACTCAAAGGCGGCGTACAGCTGGATGAGGTTGGCATGATTCAGTTGATTCATCACCTGGATCTCATTCCTTACCACCTCCTGAGAGACAGACAGAAACACACAAGAGTCAGTTAACACACAGAGTGATTTTTGGTTTCTAAGACTTTAAGGCTGTTAAACATATGAGCCAGGAAGTCAAGAGTCAAGTGTATTGTTCTTTTTCACTTTCCCAGTCGGGCAAGTGGTTCAATTCTTGAAATGAGTGCCTGAGTTACTAGATTCACTAAAAGTGGCATTTTACTTGCCCTGGGCAGTTGGGCAATCCTTATTGTTGAGCCCTGCATACAGACAGACAAGCAGGGTTTGCCAACACAGTCACTTTTGTCACTGATGATCACAGATAGCAACATGAGCCAGCCAAGGATTTGGCTGTGTGTTTGCTGGGCTTTTGGTCGGCTTCGAGATTTTTGAATATCTCAGATGATAATGTAACCACAAAGCTATGCTCGGACATCGGACCTCTCCCACATCTCTTTCAGATGACCCAGAGTAAGAAAGACACAATGAGGCTGACAAATTGGCACATGCCCACGCCCTCTGGGCTGCTGAGCTGTCTATTTTTAAAATGTAATCCTTAATGGTGCTTAGCAATGATAAAATTAACCATCCATTAGACTGTCTGGGAAACAGGCATCCCAATACCGTTGCTTAACAAGGATTCTGTTTTGTATTCAGCGTTCATTGGCTGATCTTTACTGCACCTTCTCTTTCTGGCTCCTGGCTTTGATGATCTTGGCAGCCAGCATCAGACCAGACGAGTTCTCCATGCACTTGTGGACTTGTCCAAAACGTCCCCTAATGAAAGAAAAGCAAACACGCTTGTTTTAGTGCTCAATGATCCGCAGAAAATTATGATTACAATTTAGATTTTTTTGAATAATTGTTTAAGTATTTTACCATGGTCAAATTCCCAATAATTGCTGGATCCAGAATCTCAAACAAAGAACTTTCTGCTTATCTCTGTTTTATATCATTGTAAACTGAATATCTTTGGATTTTGGACAAAGCATAAAAAATGAATTTTGGGAACTCTGCAAATTGATTTTTGTTAGTTTTTTCTTACGTTTATAGACCACACAAAAATCTTTTGTTTTAATTGTAAAGTAACTTAATTGATAATGAAAATAACCATTAATTGTAGCTCTTTCTTATACACACGCGTCATCATCATAAGCTTCTTCATTCACACAGAAATTAGATCTATATACTGTGCCATTATGTCAGAGATTTGAGACATGTGCTTGCGTGTTGAGGGGTAATCTCCAGTATGAGAGGCAGGATTTAGCACCGATCTATTACATCAGAGAGACCCTAACCCGCTTTGCCCCATGAGGCCTGCAATCATCTGCCCTTTAGGGGGCAATTAAAAGGTATTGGAAAAAACTATTAGGCGTCCCCTCACAGGGTGTGAGATCCTTTGTTATTTCATTACAGAGGGCCAATCCATTCAGATGTCTGTGGCTGTAACTGAGTGAAATAAAAATAAGCTGTTAAGGGCTGGTTATTCTGTGGTTCTCTTTTTACTCACCCTCCCAGGACCTCGTCTCTGTTGATTGTGTAATAGGTGGCTATCTGATGGGGTTTGGGAGTCACGATGCGATGGTCGAAAGGTGCTAACGGTGGAGGGCTTGAGTCTGAGGAAAGCATAAAGAAATATAGACAAAATGAATAAAAAGTTTGCAAAACAGACAGTATGAAACGGGGACAGAGGCAGAGACGCAGGCCCAGAAACAAAAGGGTTCAAAATAGCAACATGCCAATGTCTCATTATCTGCTCTGCCAGCTGTGCCGACTGACGTGTTAGTGACGCTTAAACAGGCACGGTGTTATGACACTGGATCTGCTTCAACATCTAAGGAACAAAAAGTCAAATGTCACCAGCTTACAACCAAGATAGGTCATCTTTTATGGTTACAATCTGTTTTGCCTGATCTGCAGGCTTTTATTTGGACAGTTTTTGACTGAAGAAATGTTTCTTTGTGACTAAAAGTGTTGTATTTTAATGTAAATGTTATATAATTATATATAATATATATATAATATTATAATATATAATAATAAATAATAATAATAAAAACATATAAAAAGCAGAAAAAGCAGAACCCCTAAAACTTAAATTTAATTTTGTAATACAAATATGAGTTATTTTCTTTCAACACAGCAATAAAAAGTTTATATGGTGACATAAGACCATATACACAAGAGGATTTGACAAAGCCCAGGTCTAAATTTCAAAATAAATGTAGGCTAGACGTCGCCACTAATCATCATTCTGCCAACATATGTCCACAACTCATTCCCACCAAAATTGAAAGTTAGACATGAAAACAAATTGCAAAAACCTCTCTAAAACCAAGAACATGATCTCAGTGTTCTAAGCTGGAACTCCAGTTCAGTTTTCTTAGATTGTTTCTGATGCATTCATGCAAAGTCAAAGTGAAATGTCTCACCAATAATAAATTCCTTCAATGCCGACTCTCCTTCCTTCCCCTCCTCTTCCGCCTCTGCCTTTGCTTCATCAGATTTGGAAGCCTGCAGCTCGCCCCCCTCCACCACCTGTCCATCAGCAGTTTCCACCTTACTGTCTTCCACTCTGCTTTTTTTGAGGTCATCCATCACCAGGTCTTCTTCTGTGACACGACGCTTGCTGCAAGTGGCCACATCGCCGACTTCCTCAGAGCTACACAGTTAATAAAACATAAAAGGAAAAATTGAATATTTCATTTAATTCAGTTTTGTTTTATTTTTTGTTTCCTTCTCATGAAGAATTGGCTCTTAACTGACTTCTCTGACTTGCACACATAAAAATGTAAAAAACGAAATAAAAGTAAACACAATACTGACACACAGTCTTGTGATTTGTGAGATATACCTTTCCTGTGGAAGGAGGGAGGTCTTGCAGATATCTGCACTTGAGGCTGTTTCTAATTTTGACGACTCTTCTGCCTCGACACTGTGCTTTTTCTTCCCATCATCCTCCACTTTTCCAGCTTGTTCTAGACTAACATCTTCAGCCTTTTGCTCTTCTTCTGACTCTGACTCCTCAAAGAAATCCCCCTCCTCCTCCTCTTTCTCCTTAGTTGCCTTCTTCCTCTCCTCTGACTGGGCGGCAGAGGTGTGTGGTCCGTCCAGGATCAGCTCAGCAGGCTCCTGTCTTCTTCCTCCACTTCCCCTGTCCTCGCCCCTCTCACTGTCGGCCTCTGCTTTTCCATGGGAATGCTCGGTGTTCTGTCTGTTGAGCTTTTCCACCTGTTCCTGCAGCACAGGCTCATTCAGCGAGGGCGTGTCTGATATGGGAAAAACAAAGCAAACAAAGAGGCTATTACATTTTTAACCAGACTAGGGAAGGCGATATTAGTCAGTCAGTTTGTCCACCACTTTGATCCATAGTGAACTTTCTCAGCTATTGAATGGATTGCCATACAGTTTGGTACATTCATCCATGGTGCCCAAAGGATAAATCTTAATGACTTTGGTGATCCCCTGCTTTTCCAAATTGATTGATTCTAAAATGATGCTTAAATTCCTATATTCTGCTGTATTTTAGATTATTACTAACATAATGTTAGCATGATGAATGTAAAGTTAGCAAAAGTTGAGCCAGAGAAAATGAAGAAAGCAAAGCCATGTGCAGACCCTAGACACTGTGAGTGTATTGTATGCCATACTGATGTCCACATTAAAGCTAGAACAATATTTGCCAGACCAATGTATCAGCCAATATTACCTTCTTATGTGTAGTGGGGTACGTATGTGTCGGCTGCCAACTAACAAGAAACTTGAGTACAGAAATGCAACAGTCGGTTTGAGTTACTTTAAAAAAGTGTCACAGTTGCATAGTTTGTCCACCAGAGAGCACTAACAAGTCGATTTTTACACTGTCAAATGTCCCATTCAGTATGTATTTACCTAATAATTCTAATTAATATCAAGATTTTAGGTTTAATTTATGTGTTTATGTTTATATATACGTAAAATATATCATCAGATTTTTTTTAACTTAAATTTTAAAATCCAGTATTATTATACTATTCCAGCAGTTCATTGGAGAACAGAGATGGACATTTCTGCATAAACTCAGGGGATAGGAAGTAGTGTGTTATTTCCTGTTTGAGCCTACCTGACGTGTCCTGAGGTCTTCTCTTCTTCTGGGCCTTTAAGCCCTTCAGGCTCAGCTTTGCTTTATCCTTGTCATCCTTTGCCTTGTTGTAGAAAGAAGAAACAAGCATTTGACAATGGATCCTCACAGTGACAGGCATGGGCTTGAACCAGAATTTAAAGAACAAACTCTTATATTTGCAACAGTTCTTTTTTACCCGTAAAAGGGGTCAGAAGTAGTCTAAGGTTATGGAGCCAGGAGTCGGCTTTCTGATGGGAACAGCGTAGTCATATATGTGTTTCCATTTGCACAGTAGCCAGAGAGCAAGCTAAAGTGTTTGTTAGTGTTTCTATGGTTGCCCTCGTAACTTAAGTATGATGTTCTGGGGGACGGATGCCTTCTCCAGGAGAAAGAGGAAAGGTCACATATCATCTGTAGCAGACGACATGCCGCACAAAACAGGAAACAGTTTTATTCACTCTTTCCCGCAATGATTAAAGAACACACCATCAATATTTTGAAACTGATATTTTTACAGAATGGCAGAAGAAAAAAAATCAGGTGATCCACTACAGTCATTTAATGTGTCTGACAGAGGCTTTTTGGTGTAATAAATCTGTTTGCCCATTCCTAAAAAACGCTTGTGAATCAGCAGAATTCAAGTACGTAAGATATTCCATGTCACACACAAACTTAGACATATACTCTGCAAAAGAAGCTATGCACCAATCCTAGAATAACAAACATGCACAGTGTGATGCAGACTATGTGTGGCTTCATACAAGGGCAACAGCCCATCTAATTAATCAAAGCAGTAATAATGTCACCTATTCAGAACAGGCCAGGCGAGTGCTAAACTGACGCTGTGCAGCTGCAGTCCTACCCATTGCTGATACAGACATGGTTTTGATAAGATAACCAGTCTGACTCTTATCATTTACACCTCAGACAGTCCCTACACAGAGGAAAATTACTTAACATTGCAAAGAACAACATGTGGAAGTACAGTAGAGCTAATAATAGGAGCCATATCAGAAGTAAGAGGAATGAGTAGCAGCTTTAAGAAGGAACTTAAAAAACATGTTAAGACCCAGTTGAAGTTGCACTGTTTGTATTTTATCTTCAAAATCTTCTTTTTTTAGAGCCAGCTATTTATAATGTGCCAACAGGTCACATAATCCATCAAAAGTCATCCAATGTCATTAGCAACCTCTCAGACAGAACTTAATGCGTCTGCCACAATGATCACAATGCAATTAGACCTTTCACTATGTTGCCATTAAGTTACACAGTAACAGAACTTTCCTCAAAGTACTCAAATGTTGGAGAAAACAGACTAGAACAAACTAGACATTTAATTTTGAGGTTGTTCTGGTCCACTTTTTGCAGGAGAACCCTGTAATGCTGTTAAACCTCTCACCTTCTTGAAAGCCTTGTTTCCAGGCTGTTTAAACAGCAACTCCACCAGCCTGGAGCTCTTCACCACCTCCCCAATGAAGCTGATCACCTGCTGGGTGCTCTCCACCAGCTTCTCCACACCTTCCAGCCTGCGTCCCTGACACTCCATCCGCTCGCTGGTCCTCTGCACGGCCCCACGCAGCTCCCTGCACACCTCAAACCCAGACCCACGCCTACCCCCGTGGCCCTCTTCACGCAAAGAGGCCAGATCTCGACCCATTCCCCTGACGTCCTGGGACAAGCCATCCAGCCGGGTCAGAACAGTCTGCTGCATGTTGAGCAAACGCTCCATCTGAGAGCTCAGGGAGTCCATCCGGTTCTCCACGCAGCGCAGGGTGGCTTCATGGGGGGAGGAAGGTGATGATGAAGATGAAGAAGCTAGTGACTTGTCTGATCCATTAAGTGAGAGCTTCCTACCACCGGGCTTCTGCCCATGAAGAGGGTTAGGGTCGTAGACTTTGGCCAAAGAGTTGACAAGGCTGGAGCTCATGACTGATTTACAGGAGATGTCCTTACAAACAGCAAAAACTTTTCACCCACTAATAAGGTCCGTTCACATTCATGCAGTCTCAGTGGCCGCAGCAACATAAACCATACTACCAAGACAAAGCCACAGGGAGAAGAAAAGAAGTGGAGGGAGAACAGAGATCTCTCCCTCAGCACTGCGCCACAGAGACGAGTTTTAAGAATAGCAAATGGCTTTCCTCCAAATTAAAGTGCAGCCCCCTGTGGACGTCAGGGACTGAGTGGCCAGTGATAAGAGCTGAGGGCTCGGGTGTGCAGTTGGGGATTGATGCGGGTTAGGGGGAGATGCTGGAGAGGATCGCTATGTGACATTTGAGACACTTCAAAAGCCCTTCAGTCAGGTGTCAGAATCCCAAGAATCTGGGACTGAAATATGACGCTGTAAAAAGCAAGACAAACAAATAAAATGTACAGCCAATAAAAAAAACAGAAGACCACCGAATCTGATCATTAAGACCTCCTGCAAAGTTTCAGCCAGTGTAGTAGCATGAGTATACAGTATATTTTGCTCAACATGGATCTTGTTTTCAGATTCTATGTGGAACTATACAGTTTTTACATTGTGCCATAATAGGAAGTGGGGTGACAGGCTTCCCAATATAGGCTGACTGTCCATGCAACGTGAGGGACTAGACAACGGAAGAAAACAGGAAACAGGTGATACCGCTGACACCTAAGAACTGTTGATACAAAGAAGAAGGGGATTGTGCGAGAGGAAACCTATTGCACGTGTGTTGCTGCTGAGAACTTAAGAAGATGAACTGACACAGATATGGACATGGATACATATAAGTTCGACCACATACAAACGATTGACACTTATTGAGACGTGTCTGACTGGGCACACTGACCTCAAACCTTTCCACCTCTCAGTACAGTGGTATCTGGAGTAGACAGGGTGACAAAACGCCGGCGCCTATATACTGGCAACCATCTGTCAACACCGGAAAAACCTGACCTACGCTCTGTCCCTTAGCACTGTTCCCAGTACAGACAGCTCTTCAGCTGTCAGGTTTAACACTCATATCCCCAGTCAATTTACTATAAGGTGAGAATGAAAGAGGACACTGTGCAAGTGCAGACAGAGTACAGGACATACTGTGGAAATACACGTTTGTTTACTGATTGGACAAACGAGATCATTGATCAGGAAATTAGTTTTCACAATGCAGCAAACATTAATACGATGCCTTTCTTAGTCAGAACTGCCAGTCCAACATACTACTATCCAGGGATTTAAAGGGCCACTTCATTTGTTTAAAACAAGCAGTATTGTTCTCTCCAAATACAAAATCACAGTTACTAGCCATTATCCACAAACTCTGCAGTTCAGATTTACTAAAAACTGCTTTTAACTGACATCCGCCAGGTAACTGTTTCTGTCTTTATGACAAAAGAAGAAACTTCTCACATTGGGTTCTTCTCGTCTCCCATTTACTAATTAGGGCTGAGCCTATGTAAACTGGGATTGGAGTTGCGGTAGGACCCAGTGTCCACACTGTGTGTCTGTGTCTGAAGACGAGAGCTGTGTTACATTCTCTACCTGAAGTAGTGTTCCTGCCTGTTAAAGGGAGTACATGATTGTTAAAGTTTGTTAAAGTAATTAAAGCTGTAATTTTAGAGGATTGGCTTCTCCTTAGTTTTTTTTTAAAGAAAGCTAGTTTACAGTTGCATCTTTTGTGTAGTATTGTAAGTATTAATATTTCTGTTTAATCGTAATAAAACAAACTCATGTGGGTTCTTTCTCTTTGGTAAATTATTATTATTTTTTTAATAAAAAATATTTCCTTTTGGGCACTTTAGGGCCTTCGTAGTTACTCCCCACAACTCCTCAACATCACTTGGGGGTCGTGGAACCAGCTATGAACAGTACATATTATCAGCTTATGAAGTTAGTAATGGCAAACATGTTAGTTAGCAGTTGCCTACTGACACATCTAGTGTTCACGATGCAACATTAGCCATCATTTGGAGTCATTTAGGTCCAGTATTCACTCTCCTTTTAGCTCTGTTATGGTCTTCAACACCTACTGAGGAAAATATCTCACGTGCTGGCTGCTAGTCGCCAGCTTTGTCGTTTGTTGTTCAAAATAAATGGTAAACAAGGCTGATTAGAGTGGTGAGGGTGAATCAGAACAGTAAAGTTGTGGGCTGTCAAACCAAAATAATGAGCTGAAAGACGCTAAAATGCTCTGTAGAGATAATTCTCTGGGTGTGTCTCTACAAGTGACAACTTTCATATTACATATGGTCATTTGATCTATTGTTCATATACAAATATTGACTAGTGCGGCCTTAAACACTGTGTTACACTCAATTTAGATGACTAAAACAAAGAGAGCGCTGAGGAAAGGAGCAGGTTGGTGGTTGATTAGTCCGGGTCTGGTTCTGAGGGCAGTGGAAGGTTTAACTGTACCCTGTTGGACAATCTCTGCAATCCCCACTCAGAAAAGGTTACATGGTAAGATGAGAGCCAGTGTGGTATAGAAGCACTGTTTAGGAATGAGACTAACACAGCCTCTCCACTCTCACTACATATAGAATTACACAGCAGGAAGACACAGACAATACATAATGCTTATTCTAGTGCCACAGACTGTCCAGTAATCCAATATTACTCCAGTTCAATGGCCTGAACAACGTCAATGCAACAGAGTCACAATAATAGACTGTGTGACATGCAACAAACGTGTGCTGCCAGCTAATTGCTGCTGTTGTAGTGAACTGAGTCCACATGCAACAGTACGGTAGCTTGGCAAGCAATGAAAGCCGAAATGGAAAATAACTCTGAGTACATTTAAAGTACAATTCTCAGTTATTTGTGTATTTCCATTTTTCGAGCCTTAACCAATTTACTCCTCTACAAGTTTGTACTTGGCAAGAAATTAAATGAAATAGTGCATTGGCAAATTTTCACAAAAAATGTAAAATTTGCTGAATTTAAGATAACGTTCAGTCAATTCAAATCTTTAATTATGTCCGTTCACTATAGAGCATTAATACCCAGCCCTACATGTGATTCATTTTATAGGACTGTATACTCACGAGCTGAACCTGCGCCTACACCTTAAATGAGGCAGACTACCAAGGGTACCTAGTAATAGACTAGAAATTTTGGTCCACCTGACAACAGCTCAGTGACAGCTCTCTGATCTCTGACTGGGCCCTGGTCCAGCTCTGGGGCCCCCTGAATCATCCAGGGTTTCCCCTCATATGGCATCCCTACCCACAAAGATTTTATCATACCATCATCATGACTCACCCTACAAAGCCTCACTGGGACCAAAAATAATTGCATTCAAATAACTACGTTCAAAGGATCCTCATCATTCTCCAAGTTCAACACGAGAGGGTTGCACTTGAATGGCCACCAAAATGCCAAACACTCATGGTAGTTAAACTCATGGACGACTGGAAAGCAATTCACCAAGCCTAAATACTTTAATTTCTCTATCTTAATGTCTTATGTCTTTAACAGCCAGTGTATATTAGTGATAAACAACAAATACAGGCTTCTAAGGAGAAACAATATTACGGTATGCACAGCTTTTATTATTCACATTTTATAGGAGTTTTTTCAGTTATGTGATGTACAGTATTTACTGACATGTACAAACCCATGACACCATGCTTTTATAGCTGTATTATTACATGAAATGGAAATATTTAACATATCTTCCACAATGTATTTAAGCACATTTTCCCATAATTCACCCATGACAGATTTGCTATCTTGGCGTCATGGCTAGAATTCACATAAAAGCTATCTGCTCTGGGTCTGAACAGTGCCCCATATTGCAACATGCAATGTTATTGATGGAATCACTGGGAGGTTTTGCAGGGTTGAAAAGTTTACGTCAAATTTATCTTTTTATGGCGTAATAATTCCTTTGTGCTTTTTCCATCATTGTTAGAGGATGGTTGTCCAGTGGGACGAAAAGAGGGCTGAGCATTATCTCTGTAGCTCCACCTGCTGCTTTTCTATCTGACAAACCTACTTGTGTCACCGCTGGCTGATGACAGACTGTACTTTCACAGTTCAGCTGCTGTGATAACATTCGTTCAGCTCTCTGTTATGACCTCGGATGGACACTAAAAAAAAATCCTTTCATGGAATAGAGGTACTACATGACGCCAGCAAAGCATGTGTGTATATGTGTTTGTGCTGGGGAGGGTGATTAAGTCTAGCCTGTAAATATGTTATATAAGCTAGACAAGTATGTGACTCCTAAATGCATGCACACAAACAAACCTCCCTCCGTTATCATGAGTTTGCTGCTCACCATGAGCGTTATGTAACGTGAAGACAACTGGGAGTGATGGGACCAGTGTTTGAAAGAGGATTTTGGTGACCTCTGACCTTGTGGAAATCCCACCACCCCAAAACACACACACACACACACACACACACAAACCAGCAGAGCTTAGTGGAGAATTTCAGCAGAGGATCTCATGTTTCACTCAATCTCTCAGGGTCACAGTGTCAGCACAAACTGGTGGTGTAAACTTGCAGCTGGATAAAAATAATCTAATCTAAAATGTGTGTTTAAAGAGGCAAACAGGCCCAAAAATGAATTAATCTAAAAGCTATTAACATGAACATATCAACATTTGTGTGGTTAGGACCCTGCTGCAGTGCTCTTGAGCAAAGCACTAATACTGACCTTTGAGCCTGACCTCTCTAGAGGAAGATGAGCAAAGAGAAAATTATTTATGATAGATTCTTACTGTCTGACATCACATTTTCATGTTAGCAAGTCAATAATCTCAACATTATGTAGAGTGAAGCAGTAGTAGTAGTGAGCACACTATGCTGCTAAACAAATACATAAATCCATCAACACTAAAAATAGACAAATATATGTTGGAATGAATGCATATGACTGCATGAATAAAGGTTTATGAAAATCAATAAAGTTATTTAATAAAGAGGTGAAGAATTGTATTGATAAACAAGAATAAATCTTTATTCTATTTCTGTTTATTATTAGGGAAAACATCACACAGATATTGAGATATGATTCATGATTAGTGTGAGATTGATAATTTTTGCATCACAAATTAAATTTTCACTGAAAAAAATTATTAAAATCATAATGATAAAAAATAAAATTGTTTGGGGTCTGTACCAAACAAACATGATCTCTTAAATCTGAAGAACAAGATTTTGTAGCACTACAGTACTTCATTATAATGCTGTCACACATTTTCTAAAACATTGAAGCTTCTGTAATTTGCATATTGCACTTGCCATTTATTGCCATTTCAATAATATATTAGTTAATTGCACAGTCCTATTTATTATGTCCCTTTTCAGTTGTGTATGTGTGTTTATGTTGTATGTTATCACTTGTTGTCACATGTTGTGTTGATATTTAAAGTCTTTTTAGAAAATTTGCACTGTAAATCAATCAATATGTGCAACAATAGTTGCATGGGAGGCCTTATAAATGTACTGCGCTGTCTGTACTGTATACAGTAATATAACTTTGACAACATATAAAGTCCTGTAATGTAACTCATCAAAGCAATGCAGCAGTATTTGACAGTGTGTATATGATTGGGAGTAAATTGGCTAAAATTTTATCAATCATTGGTAGCTTATGATGATGGGTGTTGGGATGTGAGCTGCATTTCTGACTTGCTACCACTGGACGGCGGTAGAGGACCACAGACCCAGGAGTCCCCCTCTAACCACAGAACCTGCTGATGACTAAGTGGGAATTTGGAAGCTATTGGACAGCATTGTGGTAGAAGGTCACACCCAGCTGTTCTCTAGTTACCTTGAACCTTGACCTACTAACCCTCTACACACACGTATTCACAAGAATCCAACTAGTCAATGTTTGCCATGTTAGATCTACTGGACATGGTGACAGATCATAAACAGAACCTGCAGTCAAATATCCATCTGACTGCCAGCTGTGACTTTATCTTGGCCTGAACTTCAATTCATGTTAATTTCATCCTGCTCTCATTTACTGCTTTTGCACTCCCATAAAACCTTAAATGTCAAACGTTTTGTGTGCTTTAGCTGATTTACTGCAAATACGACTTCCTATTACTGCATACCAATTTGAATATTCAGTGTTTTAAACTTTAAAAGTGGGGTTTCCCTTTAACTTAATAAACACTGTGTTTGCTTACTATCTTGGAGTGATGCCTCATCTTGTTAACTCCTACATTTACAGATGACCTACTCTTCACACTGCACTGCACATATATCCAGTACACCGTTTGAAAAAAGTGGTCTAATTAAACTGATTCTGCTCTCCACACTCCACACTGCTGCAGCAGCTGCACTGTTCCTCTGCAAACTCTTCCAGTTAGCATGCAATATGTGATTTGCTGGTCTAAAGAGTATCAAAAAGTCTTTGTACTGCTGTACTATTCGTACTTACTGTCACACCCTTCCTTGAGATCTGTTCCATGTTCTCTGTTTCTACCACAGTGTTTGTTTTGAATGAATGAATTTGACGATTGGCGATGCTGGTAAATGCGTTCACCAAAATGTTTGTGCTGTGCTTGTTACTCTTCTGTATCTCAAACAAATCAATAAGGCACATTTGAATTTTATCTTTTTATACTGTGAACCAGTTGACCTCTGGTAACTGAGCTACTGCAACGGTATAACCACTGTTTTAGAAACATTTAAATTGGCCTAATACATACATAATACATACATATGTAGCTCAATCTTCTAGCTGAAATCATTTTAATGCTGTTGAAACAACCATAAGTGTCCGGTGTATGTCAGTTTACCATACACCTGCAAATGAGCAAAACTACTGGACTGCTGTTGTTATCAGTCTCAATAATAATAATAATGCATCAATACTTGTATTGCCGTTATAGCTTATAATAGGCCTGTTCTGATAGCATAGCTAACTGCATGATTAGCCTACTTTTACTATAGTAAAGTATTACGACACTATGCAGCATCATATTATATGTATTATTATATTATTATCAATGCTGCTGTGAGATTTTTTTTTTTAGGGAACCAAACAGTTCACAGCAATAACTGTTCAGACACAGCCCTGCTTCTATGGCTGCTGCGTCTACTTATTTGCATTGGCAACGTACAAAGTCGGGATTCATTTCATGAGCTTATTTTTGGAAGTGTGTATTATAATGCCTCGTGCTGCTGACTTCCACCACAGTAACATATGATACTTACGTTTAGCTAGGAGGTGAATGCATATTTTACCCTGGTGTTGCTGTCCTTTCACAAGGTTTCTTATTAGCACACTTTATCATAACTGTTGTCTTTAATAGAGGATAGTCCTGCTATTAATGAATTTAATATGACTGTTGCCCATTCACATAACATTCCTGTAATGCTAGCTTTAAAGAAAAGATTTATTTATGATTTATTTTATAGGGACAGTTACAGTAAACATAGACAGGCATGAAAACAGCTGATGTTGATGTTTATAACACCTGTTCCTTTAACCGCTTCAACTCAAAAGCAGTGGGTTTATACATCAAATTTTACCTAATAAACTCTCTATTTCTCTCTTCCGGTTAGCGTTCTACTGATAAGTCTTTCATCTGAGGGAAGACCCTCGGAGGCACGCTAATAAATCATTTCCCTGGATGAACTGCAACTCCCCATACAAAGTTAGCCAGGGCAATGGCCAGTGTGTACTGCGTGTGTGTGTCTGTCTGTGTGTGTGTGTGTGTGTGTGTGTTTGTTTGTATGTGTGTGTGTATAAGGCCCCACCACCATGTATCAGCACTGTGCTGGTAATGAGTTATGCAAACGGCTGAAAGTGGACACCATTCCGAGAGGCCATATGAGTTCAGGCGAAAACAGCACATTCCCCCGGAGTCCTAATACCAGGGAGAGAGACAGAGGAAGAAACATGAAGTCATGAGAGCTGAGGATCTAAAGTAAAATGTAGGTTCCATATACCCTTAAAAAGACTAAAAACATCATTGCAGGCCCCCTTTCCTTCAATTTACACAATATACAGACAGTGTGTAACCAATTTAATTACTGATCTGAATATGATTTTCTTGTCATGTCAAAATGTTCACAGTATTTATTATAAGCATTATACATATTTCTAGGAATCACAAAAATGTCTTGGCAACACTCTAACTCTCATATATTGAGGAGTAAGATGCACCCATTAACAATCTCATCAACACTGAATCCACTAATGTTCCTTTAAAGCCCTGAATTTAAAGTACAGGCTTTACTGTTCCCCATTTTTGATGAAATCCTACCATAAAATGTATCCGACAATTAATTGCCAGTGTAGTGAGAATTTATTTATATTCAGTCTCAGTACAGGGTGTCTTCAGGGATCATTTCATAAGGTCTTCAGTTAAATAATTTCTCCTTTCTCAATGTCCTGCCCAAACATCACGTTTCTGCAGAAAATACTTCAAATCAAGGACTCGAGATACTGTAGTTTCAAAATGTGATGTATCTGTCAATTGCAGGATCTATAAAACCCCCAGCACCGACACACATTCACCCCTGAATGTCCCTTTTTGTCTTCAACATGAAACTATCTTGGCTCTGTTCTTCCATCCCTCTTCTATTTGTTGGTGTGCTAATTTAGTCTGAGCTATGTAAGTGTGAGAATCTAAGGCAGGAGAAGCCCTTCTCACGTTAGTCATGCTCACACGCATTAGCACAAGCTGCAGTTTACTATGTACAAGCCTCATACAAAACCATTTGTCTGTATACTGTGTGGCCCAGGTCTAAGACATGCTGACGACAGGATTTTGATGATAAAGTTATAATTATTTTAGGTTTAAGACAAAAAGCAAAATAAGCACTCCACACAGATTGAACAGTCATATATATATACACATATATGCATATAAATGACACACAACTTTAAAAACAGTACTGTATTGTGTGCAAAATTAAAACGTAAAAGTAAACATGTAGACTATTGTCTACCTTGAAGCAAAAGAAAGATACGATAATGATAATATGCAGTAATGAATCTGTTGTATTTTGATGGAGTTAATCCATATTCAGACACTGTGTTTGACTAAATGAACTGTTACTAAAACTGTTATTTGAGTTAAATAGAACCATAAATCTTTCTGTTGCATGGACAAAAACAACAAAGCATTTAATAGAATATAGAGAAGCTCAATCTGACCTCATAAACCTCCAAAGATTCACAGAAACATGAGCTTTTCTGCTTGGTCACCATTTCAGTGACAGGCCAGGTCAGTTGGTGTTTTTTGACACTAATATATTATTTCCAGGATGCTGCAGGCAGGCCTTTTGTGTAAACCTGGAATTGAAGAAGAAAATTCTCACAGCTTCAACTGTAGAAGCTCCCGTGTGGCTTTGGCAAGAATGAAACCCGGCTACACAAATGGAGTTAAAGTGATGAAAGTTAATTAGAGGTCAAGTTAGGAGCAGTGTTGTTTCAGCACCTTGGACAGATCTCACTTAAGCAGGATTAACCTGGTCCGCCCCCAGGTTTCAAAAAGCTTCACTTCAAAGTTCAGACTTTACTTTGAGTCCCTTCAGTTCAGTCTGATCTCACTTTTGTTCATCTTAAAACCAGCACTGACATCATGTTGACACGTTTGGCTTAAACTGTCCTGGATAATAGAAATGATGAATAGAGTTATAAATCTCGCAGTAATAAGCCCACTGTCAGCTGAGACAAGAAGACTGAGACTAATAAAAATATTGAGCTGACACTGACAGGCTTCAACTGCTCAAAGCTCTCACGCTTTATGAGGAGTCAATTACATTTGCTTCCCGCTGGATTATGTTAACACAATAAACTGGTTTAAACCGGACACGGCATGTGTAGTGTAGAGGGCACAGGCTCGTCCGAATGGAGTGGTAGACTTAAGTGTTGTTGGACAGAATTTAGATGTCATTGCTGGTGTGTGACGCATGTATGATGCTGTTATGTTTTCCACTGACTGTCTACAGATGGATGCTTTGCTTGCCAAAGACTATTGTTGTTGCATTGTTGTTAAGTATCATGTTTAGTGCACTTCAGCAGTTCAGGCCAACAGCAGAAATGCTAGAGATGCCTGTGATGCCTCAGCTGATTTTTTTTACTGCCAGTAAACAGTAAATCCCTGAAAAACAGCTGTACTCTAAACACGCAGACTTGATAAGTCAATAATGCTCTACAGGGGAAGGAAAGTCCTGAAACATGCTAGTCTGTTCACATCACCAGAAACACAACTCCTCTTCTCAGAGTGAAAGCAGACACTAGGCCACCCACAGATAACACCAGCATTGCTGAGCTAAGATATTCCAGGGTCTTCTCTCCAAAGTCAAAGATATGATAATCACACCACCTACATGCAATCCTTCCAGCTACTTCTCTGCTCCCCTAGCCAGCGATTTGAAGGCCTTAATGCAGAAAAAACAATATTTTCACTGATTTATATAGTAGTCAGATAATAATTACACATTCCAATGCTGCACAATCCTCTAAAGATCTCTCTCTTTGCAGAGTAAAAAGTTGACAATGTTGACATGACAGTGTTCAGGGTGCTCATGATAAAGATCTGCATTGCAATACGCGTTGTAATAGACAACCACCAGATTTTTTTATTCAAGTAAATTTAATATCTCATGAATAATAGGGAAATTGTTCAAAACTGGCCATAGTTGCAATGTTAAGAAATCCTGAAGCTGGAGTCAGTCATTCTGGAGAAAGATAGTTGATTGTTGAGTCTTATTCCCAGGTCATCAAAACTGATGTTCTAGATTGCCAAATGTCTTTGTTTTTGACGCTTTGGGTTGCCAACGTATTGGTAGCCTATTTGACGACCTGTTAATAAGACTCAACAATCAACTTTTTTCTTCCAGAATGACTGGTCCTACCTTTAAATTACTGGATCCAATATACAGAAACTTAGGTAATTGTCCCTTTGTGTATGGTCAAACTTTCTATCAGATTTCATTCTAACATATCAACAGGTTTGTCAGATTTCCTGCTGCCTCACAGACAAACAAACAGGACAACATCACTTCCTTGGCAAGGACAACAATCACCTAAAACAGCTGGTTAATTTGGTTAATCAAAATGACTTGCCAAATGAAGAATGTTTGACTTTGGTATTAAGACAGCATTAGTGCGGGTGATAACGTGATAACATCCATTACTTCCGGTTCATGCAGGCCTGCAACTTGTCGGCCTCTGCCATAATCCACAACATGACAGCTGAGTACAATAAAGATTGTTGATTTATGACATTATTTACAACCCTTCTGCTGTTCATTCAGATTGAATGAACCTCTGGCATGTTCCCAAATTCACCTGCTCACATGTAGCACAGGTGCATGGACCTGTTTTTACCTGTATGTCTGCAGACGGTGTGGTACTTCCTCTCTTCTTGATAGAGAATAATTTCCACCATCGCCGCCATAGAAACGTGGCCACCAGACACACACTCCCCAATATCCAAACATCTTTATCCCTCAGGAAGTTCTCCATGATGGAAACCTTCCTCTCCTTGTCCCTGTTGTCCGCCTGCACAGGCTGTCTGTCTTATTTCAGCCTCTCTGCCGCCTGTGGCAAAGGAGTCTCAGGTGGTGGGCAACAAGTTGTTGACATGGGGCGACGCAGCGGGTGTTGATTATGAAATAGCCGGGCTTCTGTAGCTGGACATTGAATGCTCAATCTCTTGCTCACTACAGACTCGGACAAGATCAGGGGGTCTGGGCTGTCAAGTCACCTGCCTACCCAGCCAACCATTCACCCTCCACCCGGCTTCTTCCCTGCCTCCCACCCCAGGACCTAAAAGGAGGGAACATGCCGTCTCTGAGACGAGAACGGGACAGGTGGTGTTGGGTTCAGGGTGTCGCTGCTGTACGCAGAATCACATGCCCGCTGCTGCTGCTGGTATGTTAGTGAGACCCCTGCGGTATCCTTTAACTTCAGACACAGCACTTCATGCATGCATACTCCTAAGTATATCTGTCTAGCAGTTGCTTTGCCTCTCTGTACCTCACAAGCGGACATAATGGCGTGCATGCATCATTGCAGATGCATACAATGGCAGACAAGGTGACAATCACGTGCACATGTAAACAAACACCTGCATCTGTGTGGTTTATTTTTTCTGTGGCCACATGCTCCACTGGGGAAAAAAGAAGTTCTGTCAAGTAGTTGTCTTTTTTAGTCTCCACAATGTGTGTGAGAGAGAAAGTAAGGAGGACTTCTACATTTTACTGTCTATTAACTGTAGTATACAGTTATGTGAAACAAAGCTAAATGTTTGGGTGTGTAAAATAATAAAGTAGGAGAGAGAGTTAGAGATAAATAGTAAAATGTATCTAAATATTAAAGTAGACAGCACAAAAACACTCCGCCTGCTGCTTACTGCATGTTGACTGCACAGCACTGTGGACAAAGATGTACAGATCCACTCTATTTGTGACTGCAGATTTTCCTTTTTGGACTGTAAGTGCCTCTCTGTGTGCGACAGCTATCTGTCTGGATGGAGCTGATGATTTATACTACTGGGAAATGTGACCACTGTGCAGATCAGATCCCTCCCCATGCCCTGCCAAACCTGTCAGTTTACAGTTTGAAAGACTTTTAACCTTGGAGCCTTAACACATTTCTTTAAGTGAGGCTGAGGCCATTTTTTTTGTTCTTTACCGTGATTGTATCCATAAACAACCCTCAAGAAATCATATAGAAATGTGTATATAAATGGCAACTGAAAATTGATTATTTTCACACTGCTGTGGAGAGTGGCATTCACTACAGAACAGTATACTTTTAGCAGGTTGTCAGAAATGTGTTTTAATTTGAAGATTTTCTAAGATTGTAGAACTATTGCAGCAGTCCAAAGCAAGGTTGATATTACAAGCAGCAACAGATGGGTGGGTTCAAGGGTCAAAGGGGATAGAGCAGGACCCCTGGGAGGAAAAAATATATTCCCCAGTGGGAATCTGTGGAGAACCTCTGCAGAGATGGGCGCTGGAGTGACAGCATTTGTAAATGAAGCAGGTGTATCTGATGGTTGGCCTGCATGTTTCTAATGACTGGAGCAGTTTACAGTAGTTAAACTATGAAGACTGCAAATGGCACGTGGGTGGAGGACGGAGAACAGAAAAGCAAAGCGAGTAGAAGAACAGGTGGTGGAGCAAAGGTGCAACTGAAGTTGGAGTGCAGAGATGGACAGGAAGGTGAGAGAGTTGTTCACCGGGCACTGATAGGCTTAGGATCTTAAATTACATATGGTGCCTCCCATGTAACTGGAACATCTCCCTCAACGCTGCCTGGTGGGTATTTAGAAAGCACCACTGATTTATAGTTGGACAAGACAAAGAATAAGTAAGCCAAATTCCCAACATCATGGAGAAATGTTCACAATGCAAACACTTTCTGACACTTTTCTGCACTTCCAGTTAAGGCATTATAGTATGGTGAATGTTCCAACAATGAACAGTAGCTGCACTGAGATCAAACAGCTGCTGGACCATTAATATATGATTGTGTACACGCCTTACTTCATGGGTTATATATTCTCAATAAACTGAACTGGTCTCAAAAAGAGGAAATTATAATAATGACCAGTTCAGTTTACTTTGCTTCTTAAAATATAATATAAAGATGGCAACTTGCCAAATATTTAACCTCATACTGTGTAATAAATAACTCTATTTAACTGTAATTTTACGTGTTGCCTTTGGCTCCTTACAGCTAAAATACCTGTGCTAATGTATAAGCACTATAAATATTTGTTAACATTACAAATGAATCATTTAAGATTACCTAAAAGTTCATTTTTGCAGGCCCCCCTGTTTTCTATAATATTTTAAATGATTACATTGTACTGATATCACATTAATACCTGAAAGTGACATCCAACATCTTCTCCTCATAGTAACCGACATTAACAGTAACTCATATCCACTGGATTCATTTTCCACACCAAGCAAAGCAAACTGGCCCAGGGCTGCCATCTTGTGGCAGCTAGAGATGTGTGCATTGACCAGTCTGTGTTTTACTGTGTGAGTTGAGGAAGTTCAAGCAGACAATACAAAACATGAAAAGATCTGCAGCTCCCTCTAGTGAGCTTGTTGTACTGTATTCCACCTGTCTGAGCATGTTGTACCTGCCAACAGGTGCAGAGACCCAGAATAGTGTTTGCTGTGTGTTATTTCAGTTCCCTTCTTCCTCTCAGCTGCACAGACTGCTGATTGTGGCTCAGGTTGAACACAACATTTTCACAAATACAGTCATTCTCATACAGCCTCACTCCCATGAATAGCGGCTGTATGGTGGACCTTGAAGTTCTAGCAAATGGTTAATTCAGTAGCTCATTCATTATTTAATTGGAAATTAAAAAAGGAAGATTTTGAGATTTTTTATGTCTAGGAGGTGACTGTTTGCAATTATTTTCACTATGGTACAGAAGTCAACTTATAAAAAAAAACACTATTGCATGCTTTGGAAAATGGTCTGGAGTAGTAAATAATCAACTGCTAAACAGACAAAAAGTCTGGTAGTTTTGACAAATAAGCATGTCAAACTTTGATCATGATTTATTTAAATATGGCAGCAGGGTGAAATACCCAAGTCAAGTGTATCATTTTGTAAGAATTTATTCTTCTGATGTGTTATTTAGCAAAGAATTAAAGGAGAAAAGTTATAAGGAAGTAGGGAGTAACATAAAAAAGCATTTTCTATTTCTAGGATAATGATTTATATAATCAACCAAATTGTGTGGACAATTAGAGGAGGAGAATAAAGGCAGTGCATGTTACCTGCTGGTTTCCTCCCTCCAGCTCCACATGTTTGAGCTCCCAGAAACAGCGCATGGTCTCCACCTTCTCCAGGTGTCGGTAGAAGGCCAGTCGGCCCAGACGAAGGCTGTTGCTGCGGTTGCGGATGGCCTTCAGCCCCTCCATCTTTTCAACGATGGGGGACATGGGTATCGGTGGGGGTACGGCAGATGATGGGAATTTTCCATTCTTCTTGCCAGAAATTGACTCACACAGAGTCTTCTTGTCTGACCTGAAATTACAACAAGCTTTTATTAAGTTTTATCTTTTAAAATATATCTCACCAATCCTTCAGCACAAGAGCTGCACAATATTGATCAAATCTAATACTGAAATTATTATTCAAAGCAATTAGTAAATTAGTTGATTACAATCTTTTACATGTTTAGACTAAACTTACTACTACAGATTAAAATGCTGGTTCGGGGTTCTCAAATGTGAGAATCTGGTTTAAATCTTTGTAAACATATGTAGGTTTATCAGACAAAACAAGAAATTTAAAGGCATCCCTTTGCATCTTGGGCTTCTGGTAAATTGTGATTGACGTTTTTCAACTAATTAGTTAATGTGAAGTAATTAATGAAAAAGTGGTTGGCAGATATATGCAATTTCTTTTTACAGTTAGAGCTGAAATAAAGTACTGAACATTACCGAGTTCCAGTCCCTTTTACTCGTCTTTGTCTTACATGATACGATAAACTCAATAGTTTTGTGTTTTGAACTGTATGGACTTAAAAAAGCAATTTGACTACATCACCTTAAACTTTACTAAAGTGTTCACTATTTTCTGAAATATTATAGACCAAACGAATAATAGACAAAATAATCTGTAGAATAATCAATCATGAAAATAATCTTGAATTACGGCCTTAATCAGTGTATCAAATTAATATATATATAATGTGATACTGCAAATCTTTTGAACATTTAATTGAGAAACATTCTATAGATCTGTCTATAGAAACTAACCAGAAGGGAATGTCTGTTTCAAAGAAGATCAGTCCTGTTACTGATTTTCAACATTGCCTTCATTTGTCTGATGCAACCGGTGAAATGAAAGGGATCGCTGCATTGGTATAAGCAGTAGAGCAAAACCTCTTGCCTAATCTATTCCAACTCTTGCTACACTGTTGAAATAGCAGTACACTTCATATGCTTTGATCTAGCCCCCACTGGTCCAGTAGTAGCGGCTGTATCTCAGATCCAAATGGGATGACTGATGATGTGGTGGAGAAATCCAACCTGACGCCTGCTGGCGACAGCTGGCTTTCTGCTGCGCTCTACCTGTTGAGCCTCTGGGGGAGTCATGGAAGATCACTGCAGATATTTATACCTCCAGAGTGTAAATGTCCTGCCTTTGCTTGACAATTACGGAGGTCAGAGCATGGCTGTAGTTTCAGTATGGTGCATGAGCCCCTAATGCATACTGTATGTAGCAGCCAGGGCTGTTCTTCAGCATCGGGGGCTTTCTCAGGGTAGGATTTCAACTCCAGTGCTAAAACTGCAGAAGTGGCCAGGGGCGCACCTGTCACTGTGCCTTATGTTGGCCTGTTTACATTTGGTGATTTATTTACAGTTGTCACAATTTCAAATTCTATAATTGTTTTTATTTATGTATTCATTTTCCTATGGGTAGGAAGGAATGGGTTTAGTCTGCAGATGCACCAACTGTGCAGATACATTTACACAACTCATTTATTTATATTGTTAATTAAAATGTAAGAAGTTGCATGGCATAAAGTAGACAATGATTTGAATTATCACATTACCTGACAGGATATTTTTATAATATTAGAATTGTAAAAATAACAAATGGCTGCATAAGGTCTGAAATTGTGTATAAAGTTGTGGAGAAAAGTAAATTGTGCAACAGTTTTTGCAGAACGTCTAAAATGAATATTTGTGTAATCTTTGGACAGACTAATGTCCATGAGAAGCAAAATGTACCTGTCAGACCTCATCACACATCATACCAAAGCTCTCTCAATAATTATATTTCACATTTGTCATAATTTGCTGATATTTAAAAAAGTAGGTATTAGTGCAAGTGGCCTGCCTCAAGAAAAAGTCAACATTATAGTTCGTCATACAGTGCTACAGTCTGTCGCTTTATATAAAAAACATGAGATACGTTTAACACAATGCTAGGAAGTTGCTTCACATGAAAACATAAAAGATACATTTAACATTGACAACATGGCAGCTAAAAAAAGTAATACTCATAAGTGTGTATCTGTAAGTGCCATAAGTTCAGGTTTTAAAAGTGCATTAGACAGCTGCAAGCAGAGGTACAGAGTATGCTGCACTCTGAGCTACTTCAGTAAGTAAGTATTTAAGTATTTACAGTTTGAAAGACTTTACTGATAATCCACCGCATTATAGCAATTATTACTGCATTGTACTTTTTACTTCACTACATGAATTTGAGATTTTACATTAACAGTGATGTTTGCTTAATATTTTACACTGAAGATACCGTAAGCCCACAAAAGCTGTTTCTGAGCAGTTTTCTGAGAAAAAAAAATGCAGGTGTTTTATTTGTAATATTTTTACATTTAAGTACTTTTACTTAATAAATGGGCTCGGCAGTTCTTTCACCTCTGTGAGACTGTGACACTGTGAGACACAACAGTTGTCCGGCCTGACCACCACCTCTTTAAATTTGGTGTTTTGAAGAGGACCTTTCAAGAACTCTCATGCCTGTTTTGACGGTGTCGCCTGGAGCTGAGATGGCTCACAGCCCTGGAGAGCCCTGCTGCCCCTGAGAGGCTGGCTGACCCTGGGTCACTCACTTTAAAGGGTTGTATTTTGGGTGCTCCTTAGTACAGGATGAGGATCAAGGGGCACGCTATCACCAGAAATGGAAAACCTCAGTCGGTAAAAAACCGTTAGGAGGTGTAGAGCTGTGTTACCAGGCAGACAGGAATTAAAGCTGAATAGATCGCTTTCCGCTGTGGCCACTTTGACTCATTGCAGTTGTTGCTTTAACTACACGTTACATAAGGGTATTGTGTATGGTATGTGGCTGTGTTTTATGTGTGCATGTGTGCTAGTAGCCAGTGTGTCAGTGTCCAAGCAATGCTGTAGTTTGTGTATGTTTACTTTGCATGGCGGCCCTTAGTAATCCCCTTCTATAAAACGGCAAGGGGGTTCCTATCTGTCTTCTCCATCATAATCCTTCCATGTAACTGATAGGAAGACCTGCATGTGTCTCATACCTCTTAAAGTAGCAATGAATCATGAAGACCCTGAGGGACTGTGTGAGCCCCCAAGTGTATGTTTAGATGGGTAAAGAGCAAAAGAAAAAAGAGGGAGGGTTGGCGTCATTCAGATCCCACCTAAAATGCCAAATGTGCCAGAAGAGCAAAGTGATGAGAGTAAACATCACAGTTAAAACCTGCCCACAGGCATTAAATATGGCAAAATCAATTTATACTGGATGTCTGTTGGGGTTAAAGGAATAAGAAAAACCATGTGCACAATAAGTGCTGATTACGACAATAATGCTAATAGGATGGGACACCAGCAGGATGTGTTTGGCATTGTAAAATTATTTATACATGTTCAGGACTGTGGCCAAATGCTGTATTAGAGTCTGTACATAGCTGTGGGTTTATTGTAACAGGCTAATTGTACAAAGTACAAGCTGGGGACAATGGGGATGGTGTTAAAAACAGAGATGGTAGCAACAGGTGACAATGAAACACTCCTCTGTATCACTCTTCTTTATGTCTTGTAAAGGACACAAAAAGCCCCTGGGGTCATAAAAAGCCTTGTAAAAAACAGTTGCAGTGAAAATACATCAGACCCACAAGAAAAAATGTGCACTTGTTTTATAACTGATGTAACTGTCACTTTTGCCACTGTAACTCATGAAACTAAACATACTGTGCACAACATAATGAACCCAATACTTTATGTACAAAAGTTTGGAAGTTTTTTATATTGAAGTATTTATATTGAGTTTTTTTACATATAAGAAATAAGTTAAAACTGATAAAAACATTTAAGCTACACATTTGTGAAACACTTCCTGTCTTAGATATCAAGATGCAAATCAGTTTCATCTCTGTGCATCCAGTACAAAGGTACAAAGGCCTTTCTCAGTTCAAAGACTCGAAGCAGTCGGAAATGGTGTGCACTTTAAAAGCTGCCTACAAACAACTCCTATGCTTGCGTATTTATACTCCGTATCTTGTATATTCAACAAATGTAGAAATAGAAAATGTGGTTTAACAAGCACTTAACTTACTCTTACTTACTTACTTACTTACTTAGTTGTGCTATTTATACTTGATTATCACCAGCTGTTCGCAGTGAGACCTTCCACTCTTTCCTAACTCCAAAAAAGTCCAGATGACTCTTGTTTGTGTTTGTGTTGGTGACTGTAGCTTACAACATAAAACTTTGGATTTATTGTAAGGTGTATTCATTTTAACTTTTGACAGAGGTTAGCCATCTCAAGTCTTTGAGCTAACATATAGTAAACATGTCTATATCTGTGCCTATGTCTTTACCCTAAAAATATCAGAGTCAACAGAAACAGAGCAGGAAGTTGTGGAAGCAGTTTTGTTGTATTTTTATGACAGACAAGAATTTCACTTTCGTAGGACATAATTTTATCATTTGTATAAGAGTGCAGTGTGTGGAATGTAGTGGCATCTAGCAGTGTAGTTTCTGATTGCAACACCCTCATGTCACCCTCCTGTTCCAAGAATATAGGAGAA
Source organism: Morone saxatilis (assembly GCF_004916995.1). Lineage (NCBI taxonomy): Eukaryota > Metazoa > Chordata > Actinopteri > Moronidae > Morone > Morone saxatilis. The sequence continues at coordinate 2,846,430 of NW_023339674.1, forward strand.
ACTATGGCGGCTGCGAAACTTGTGAATAATGCAAACGGCCCTATGTAAAGCCAGTATTTGGTTTGTCTGTTCTACTGTAGAAACATGGCGGTTAAACACGGTGGACTCTGTGGAAGAGGACCTGTAGATAAAAACATCTCATTCTAAGCTAACAAAAACACAACAACTCTTATTTTTAGGTGATTATATACTAATGAAAGCATAAACAAGGGACATTTAATGGTCTTGAGTTAGAATATGTTGCTATAATTAATGTGAAATAATCCAAGATGATTCAAAGTGGCAGCGTATCTTCAACATGTGAAAAGTAAATTGTTTATTTTTATCCGACACAGCAGTGGGTCGCTCAGTCTTTAACCAACCTGGTGTATAGAATATCAAGCCAGGTTTGAATATTGCACAATGAGTCAGAGTGACCTAGTACTGCCCAGTCTGTTACTGTAGCACGTTCTGAAATGAAAATCTAGAAATCATCTCAGCTTCTGCTTTGTGTATCCGCTGCTAGGTAAACAGACAGAGCAGTCGCTCTCAGCTAAGATAACATTAAGTGGCGAGAGGAGACACAGAGTCTGCTGCATGCACGTTTGCATGTGTTGTGTGCATGTGTGCATGTGTTCATGTGTTCATGTATATAGTACATACTTATGTAAAAGTGCATAAGTAATCCCAGGGCTAACTCTGCCAGGGTTTGTTTGTTACATGTGAGCATGGTACAGAACCAGCAACAGGGCAGATTAGGGGCCTTTTTTAAGTATCAGGCCAGGACAGAGGGTCTAGTCCCAGAAGGCCTGAGTAGGAGGGGCGGCCTCGAATGAACAGTCTTCACCTCAGGGTGCTATCTCTCTCTCAGGGGCCTCTGCTGTCCTGGTTTAGTAGTCGCATGGAAACAGCCATCAAAGCCTATAAACCATAGGAATGTGGGGGAGGTGTCTATGAGAGTGTGTGTGTGTGTGTGTGTGTGTGTGTGTGTGTAGAGAGAAAAGAATAAAATAGTACAGTACATTATCAGCCAACCAAATTTGACTTTGGTCTTAACTTAAAGTAAGCTAAGCTTACTAGCAAAAAGTACATAGCAAAAAGTCAGTAAACTACAGTAACCACATAGAGTACTCATGAGGTCACAATACTAAGGGGCCTCAAGTGTACATCTCCAAATTCCCCATGCTCAGCTGCAACCTCGTTCACTGTAAAAAAAAAAAATAAAAAGAAAGAAAAAAAAATACTGAACATATTTCTCACTCTCCTTCGTTAGAGAGGATACTCAAATGACGCCAACCACTTTTCAAATTAATGGGCATCAAATGAAACATGTTGACTGCCTGACACGGTAATATCAAGTGATCAACAGGTTTATGTTTCTCGGTCTAAACTCGGCATTCCCTCCTTTCCAGCCTGCCAGCTCGCGGCAGCTTTAAAGCCAAGACATGATCAGCATATCATCACCATTGCTCTCTGGAGTGTCCAATACAAATAGTTGGACTGAGGATGTTCTCTTACGACGGAGCCAAATTGATAAACGAACCCAGGCGACCCTGAAATTCTGCACACACATACTGTTCATATAGGCACAGTAACTCCCTACAGGCTTTTCAAATACACACGCAGACACACACACACACACACACACACACAGCATGCACAGATTTTAGTGGGTCATTTGTGCCCTAACAGACGTATTCGGTGCCCACAGCCCCTCCGATCATTCACACTGACAACAACTCAGCAACCTCTGCAGAAGAGTGTAACTGTAGAACTTCCACTCAATATACTTTTCCATTTTGCCAAGAACAAAGCAGGGCTCTTATTTTAGTCCACAGTAGATAGAGTTGCATTCTGCTTTGCCCAAAAGGTTTGTATGAATCAGCACTGATTCAGCGACTCACTAACCTAGATTCTAGATTATTTTCTTTTCCCAGTTTGTTGAGCTTTTTTATAATACCAAAGAAAATATTATAGGTTGTTTGGTTTTGTCTACTGTCCTTGTCCTATTTAAAATAGATAAAAAATAACAAATATTTTGTCACATATTATTTCAAACCAAGCCCGGAGTAAATGTGCACTAAATAAATCCGTGTGCGGGGTAACTTGACAAGTGGCAGCTTGCACTCGGCGTAAGTGATACCACAGGAAAAGAGGTGTTAGAATTCAAAACATGGTCATAATGCGAGTTTAACATTGCTTTGCATTTCTGAAGAATAAGACAAATAGTCTCTGTAAGGAGGTCAAAAACGTCTCTTTAACTGTCCCAGTTTGGGACAGAGTTGCAACGACCTTTATGCACAGGCCTTCAAGATTTCTGTGTTTAACTCTTGGCACGGTGAAAGTAGAACTCAAGAAGACTCACCCTTGGTAGATGGGCACATTTGCAATCACCAAGACCTTCTTCTCTTTTCCTCCCATGTCTCTCATGGGTGTGATGGAGCCCGTCTCTCCAGGTTTCCACTCTTCCTCCCCTGGTTTATGTTTTTAGGTCCTGGTGCCGGAATGCGCTCTTCCTCCCTACAAAGAACAGGCAGCCAGGACAAATTGATCCAGTGTGACTGACAGGTAGTCAGATCAGAAGAGACAGTATAATGGCAAGCTCTGGCTGCTTGTGGCTCTCTGCAGTGGGAGCCACAGACGCCCAGGGATAAGGAGGAGGGGCAGGGGCGAGGAGTGGTGTGAAGAAGGAGGATACGCGGAGGGCGGAAAAAGTTCTTGCCTGCGACCCCAGGACCACCAATCAGCGGACAAGAAGCGCAGCACAGTGCTTCCAGGCGAACGTATGTCGCCTTGTTTACAACCTGCAATCGACTGCATGC
>NW_023339674.1:2849255-2851835 GCF_004916995.1 Morone saxatilis
TGGTTTGATTTTATTTCTTTGGTTCTTAAAGAGGAGATATCAGTCTATATATAAAATAATTGGTGACAAAGGCATAGAGCCTTTACTGATAGTAACATACAAATAAATAGTTTATACTGATGCAAAGATGAAAGAAGTTCATCCCAAATTTTATCAGATCAGGGTAATTGTTTGTCATGTTAGTTAACCCAAAGGAGCATCTTATAGGACACAGATACAGTCAGATACGAGACAGATTAAGAAATACAAAAAACGCATTACGCTCATTAAACAACTTCAAATCTCTGATCTTGCTAAATATTTCCATGAATTCCATGAAAACAATTATTTTCAATTAATAGACTAGTAGCTGTTGTCAAAAGAGACAATCAACATTTTGGAATGAAACACAAGTTTCTCCAATGCGCCAGCCTTCCACAGGATTTTCTCATTATCGTCTGTTGTATTTATCATCAACATCATCTGTTGTTGTCCTGACCTTCCCATTAGTGAGCTCAGTCTTTAGTCTTCGGTCCTGTCACTGAATCCCCGCTCACTCCTCTGTCACCCTCCTGTCCCTCTACCTTCTCTCTCTGTGCTAATTAGTTACACTGGTGCCTGTTGCTGAAGGGTTTAACAGTGCTTAACATCCGTCCGAGAGCATCGCCCAGGGCCAAATGTGTGTATTCCACTTGTGCTATGTTTAGCTCACACTTAATTAGATTATCTTGGGACAATAGCATTGTCACACTCACTATGTATGACAAAGGGAATACAGTAAGTACATTTAAAGTATTGTTCTATAATTGATATAGTAACTTTTTCTGTATGTGAAAATGCCAGCTGCGAGTTGTGACTACAGGTTACATGAAAATCCCCATAACTCACTGTGTGATAAGACGAGTGTGCTGGAATGAAACATACTATATAATGACTTGAACAGCAAAGAAGTCTTTCTGTGAATAGCATTATCGGACTAATAAAGAATAAGAAGATGATAACACAGTTAAACACACAGCTGCTGACTGACCTGACCACCACCACCTGCCTTTCCCCTCATAGTCTGGTTTAAACTGGGTGTTTCAAGAACCAGCATGTCTGTTTTTCCCACACAGCCACAAAACATCTGTTATTCATTTATACATACATTAAAAGACCACGACATACCATTCTGGCAAAAGGCTGTTAACTGGTGAAAAACAAAATTTCCCTTTTATAAAGTTGTCAGGTGACATGAAAGTGTTTTTTCAAGATGTATCAACAGTAGTGTATTATACATTTAAAACAGAATTTTACTGATTTGGATCAAAGTAAATTTAGATTAAAACTAGGTGTTAAAATCAGTTGTAGAATGAAACAGACCTATCTTTAAGCTGCACTTCACAACTATAACTAGAGAAACATTTATTTATTTCACAAAAGTGGAAATAAATAACACAACAAAACATTTGTTTTGATAATAGTATATAATAGGAAAAATCTCATTAAACAAATCTTGCCATCATACACTGTACGATAGAGCCATGTAATACAGTTTCCCAGACAGGAAGTCCTGAAGCAGACACACTGGGTGACATGCGGCGTACAGTCAATTTTAAGAACTGCGTTTACTGCGCGTTATTTTCAGCCTAATATGCTGCGTAAAACGTCTGGTATGGTTGCGGCAGTGTTTTAAAAAAGTATCATATCGCAATTGTTTTGAGGGTCACTGACATCCCACGAAGTGTAAATCTTTCAGGCTCTGACTGCACGAGCGCTGCAAAACAAAAGACACTCTTGGTAGACTGACGGGTAACACACTGTACACTTGACACAGATTTCCAGGGGCCTGGACTTAATCTTACCTGGAATCTCAATCAGGAAGGCAGATTCCTTGGTGATCCCTGACAAGGTCACAGCTGTGTGGGAACACAATGAGGATGGCATGCCAGCTGACCACGGTGGTCGGCTGCAGAGGCCACTTCCCTCAGTGGACAGAATTGAGGGCACCCATGTTTGCCTTGACCTGAGGTGTATTCATGGAGGATGATGATGACCAGTACAGTACACTGACATGATCTCATGTCTAGAAATCTTGAGCACATTTATGGTTGTGAGCTCTGGTTACAGTTAAGTGATGAGGTGTAAATAAATAGACTGAAAAACCAGGAAATCCAGTCAGTGACCAATACCTTTTACAGAATTTCCTGGAGCGAAACTGGAGTGAGTTTCCAGGTCCAACAGGAAAGAACCCATCTCCAGTTTTAAAATTATTTTTTAGTAATATTAATGCATTATATTTATATACATTTATATTTAAACTGAAGGGGGGGGAAACTCACTTCAACCACCAACAGTGTGTACCATGTGGGTGATACATGGCAGCCATTGTTACCATACATCAGCTTGAACATAGGAAGGAACATAAAGCCAATGACACTGGGGAATGGTGAGGTATCCAGATGGAAAAAGCCAGGTTAGGAATTTTCATTAGCTCCCAGTCCATCTTAGAAAAGATTTAAACATTTTAATGAGCACTTTTAACACTCGTAGAGGATTAGCTCCAGAATGTGTAGCTGACCTTTTGCAATCCCAAATGTAACCTGAGATCCTCTAGTAGGT
>NW_023339674.1:2851851-2856622 GCF_004916995.1 Morone saxatilis
AACTAAAGGTGACTGGGCCCTTTCTGTTGGGGCCCCTCAGGCATGGATTGACCTACCAGAGAGCAGGGAAGCTAACACAATATCTTTTTAAGTCACTTTTGAAAACACTATTTTATTGATTTTACTGTTTGCTTTATTATCTTTCTTTATTTTATCATGTTTTATTAAGTGTTTGCTTATTGACTTTTTTAAATTATTGTAAAGGGCTTTGTAACTTGTTTAGAAAAGCACTATATAAATGAAGGTATTATAATTATTATAAGAACATAATAATATACACTGTGTCTCTAGCTGAACAGAAAATATACAAACTGCTGCCTCACCAAATTATTGACACATCCTGCACACATGCACAGTTTAGTGTGTTCTTGGACCAATTTGTACTTTGCTGAGTAATCCTCTGTGGATATAACATGTAACTATAGCATGTTGGCACTGATTGCTGAAGTTACCATCTAAGGTATATATTCATCAGCAGCAACACCAGATTCTTCTGCATATAAGAGCATGTAATTACAAACAAGCTCTTTGATGGATGTGTGTAAGTGCTCAGCTACATAGCCTGAGAAATCTGAGCAAACACTAAAAGAGCTGGTACACGGTGTTCACCCTCTGTTGGTTTAAACTCAGCAGCTGAATCACTCCAGAATCTGTATCAAATACGTGACACCTTATTTAATTGCATCTGAGGGGAGCATTAGGATGAGGTCAGTATTGTGAATATGCAGCTACGCTAGTATCTGGTGATATGTCATGAACTATTTATCATGGCACCGTGTGTTCAGCATGTCATATATAGCCGTACACATTTTGTACATGCAGATACAGATTTGCACACGGCCATGTATGACCATTTGACTTTCACAACCAAAATAAAAACATTTTAATATTATTTGGATTTAAAAAAAAATTGTAAAATAAAAAAAAAAAAGTGCCTATTTATGTGTTTGTATACATATATACACACTAAGGTCCATATAAAGGTCCATTATGTAACATTTAGGAAGAAATGGAATATAATAATCACAACTTAGTTTTCATTCCTGTATAATGACTGAATATAGGAATATTTATGCTTTCATTGCCTTCCAATTAGCCTTTTAATCTACAGAGGGGTAGCCTTCCATAGAGTCTGTCATGTTGAACCACCATGTTTCTACAGTAGGCCTGACGGACAAACACTTGCACTAGATGGGTGTGTTTGTGTTTTTTGTGTGCTTTGTTGCCACCGTAGTTTCATCTTTGTGGAGATACTGATCTTCTCATTTCACTCTAAAAAAAAACCCCCAAATGAGCGCATTTCACAAAATGTTGAACTACTCCTTTTTGTTTAGCTTTAAAAGGTAAAGTAAGGACAGACAAAGTCACCAGTCAGACTCTGTAACCCCTGGCTTCGTCCAAGAACTCAGGCTACTGAGGACAGCTCAGGGTTGGGATCAAGTTATATTTGATGTCCCATAAAATCATGTTCAGTACAGGTAAGCTGTTAGACCTTGGCTTTACACTGACAACCAACATTGTTGTGGAACAAACAACTCATCACATCGCATCTGTTTACTCTCGATTGGGTTTTGTTCACCACCTTATTCAGACGTCTGTTTTCCCAGCTGAGGCCTCCTGTGTCGCAGAAGCCGCAGCCCAGCGATCGGGCTTTAGGGGATACAGGCCTTTATTTGTTTTGTAATTGGTCCCTGAGAGTTTACAACTCTTTAACTGTGGGTCTGCGGCATTAGAGCGCCCTTCATGTGTCTGCTGAAGGACAAAGGTAAAGTAAGTTAAACAATGTGGAATACCCACTTAGACACACACATCCCTCGCCGATGGTGGCAAACTGGTACGCTTTCATCTCACAGTCGTAAATAAGTCAGAATAACAATGATGAGATTTATGAAAGGCCAGATACACTGCCAACAAGCATTCTCTCTTCCTGTCAGGTGTAACATATTGAACAGAGAAGTGTGCCACCATTGAATTCTAGGTCAGTTAAGGGCTTGGCCTGTAAGTTGAAGATACAAGAACCAGTTATCACTCTCAAACTAATGTATTTTAAGACGCTTTCAGATGCAGTAATCGTTAATTATGGTTAGTTGAGAAACACACAAAATGTTGAATATCCATTACAAGCAACACCCCACTGGTTTTACACGTCAAAGTCAATTTACTAGTTATGAGGGGTACTACCATAGCTTGTAAAATCAGTCGTATAATGTCTTCTAAAGTTCTCTCCAAAAATCTCTCAATAATGGGCACAAATTTACAATCTTTAAACTTTAACTTTAAACCTGCAACAAATCATTTTTGTGGTTGTTAACGGGCAGCTTAATGGGCTGAAACTCAGTATAAAGATCTGTAAAGCTGAGGGGAGCTGCAGATTCACGTGATAATTCTCTGTAGGTTTGTCACTTTCGAGCTACCTCTTTTACGCTACACAGCACACTTTCATTTGATGCACTGTTATTCTAAAAATATCAATTATTAAGCCTGCATTACAAAATGGGGAGTGATGGTACTAACAATGTGGGAGTTTACCTGTCAGCTAAACTATCAAGTCACATCATTGAAAGTATAGGATTGCATGTCCTTTACATAAAAGCAAAAAGAGAACTTGAGAGACAAACTCAAATTTGCACACCTGGCCAATCAATGCAGGAACTTAAAGTGCAAATGTAGCAAAAATGATCCCTCTCTAACTCTAAATGCTTGAATTAAACTTATAACAGATATCCAGAAGTTTCAGAAGAAACCAATAATTATAGCTGAAAGCTGAATTATAGAGAAATGTATATAAAATGAGGCAAGGTATACAGTATAGCATATTACTTTTGATGCACTGGTGCAGCCATGAAAAATTACCAGTATCATAATATATCAGTGATAGACCGACTCCATGGTTGCCAACAAACATAATTGAACTATAGTAACTATATAACTGAGATGCCTGAATAGTATTCCTGCGCCTGCTGCATTAGCTGCACGTGCACTTTTTCACGTGAGGTCTGACATTGTCTTCAGTTGCCTCAAGGCTATCCCCGTCACCATGTTCAGTTTCCCTTCGTGAATGACACGGCTGATGAGGATGTGAACAGATTGGGGCCTTGTGATGACGGACCATGGTGACAGGACAAAAAGATGCTGTTGCTAATGGAAATGCCAACGTCAAAGGCAGGAACAGAACACCTCCGAGAGGGACAGAGGGACAGAGGCTGGCATGTGAGTTCCCACTCACCCGGAGGGTGTTAAAGAGAGGACAAGCTGGGGAGGATTTTAGTGGAGGCCCCAAAAAACTGTGTTAAACTGTTTACACTCATGCAGTAGACAGGTCTTTGCCACAGACAATCTTATTGTCATGCTAACAACAAGTGGTAAGATGATGATGTAAGGCTGATGGGGAAAATTTTGATCATTTACATTCATTGACAATAGTTTAAAAAAAAAAGCTGTTAAAGAACAACAAACAAAAAAATAATAATTCACTGATGGGTAACTAATATACAAAACAGTTAATGATGACAACCATGTTGACTGCAACTGCTATGGTGTCCATTTTGAGTAGAAAATAAAGTTTTTGTGTACATTTATTTATAATTCAAAAGTCATTAAGCTATCATTTTTATATCTTCCCTCAAACTCCAAATACAGAAGACCTTGAGGACCAAACACACACACAGACACATCATTCAGAAAGCTTGAATGAGGGGCGGCTGTGGCTCAGGAGGTAGAGCGGCTTGTCCACTGATCAGAAGGTCGGTGCTTTGATACCCGGCTCCTCCTGCTGCACATTGAAGAGGCCTTGAGCAAGATACTGAACCCCAAACTGCTCCTGATGCTGTGGATCGGTGTATGAATGTGGATAAATGACTTTCTGTAGATGGTGGTAAATGTGGCATGTAGGGTAAAAGAGTGGTCAGATGACTAGAAAAGAGCTGTACAAGCACAGTCCATTTACTTAAGAAATATTTGTTTTTTTAAATTAAATGATTAACTATAACATTCAGATGCACCGAAGAGCAGACAACTTAAAACAAAGACATCTTGCTTATGACAACGCATCCCTATAGCCCCCCCTAGTGGAAGACAGATGTTAAATCTGCACTGATGGGGTTTGTTCATTTTTCATGCTGATTCTGGACCTCCGCAGCCACCAAGGAGCCCCAAAAAATGTGAACAGATCGGGGACCTTGTGTTGACGGACCATGTTGACAGGACAAAAAGATGCTAATGGGAATGCCAGTGTAGGAACAGAACAGGGAGGGACAGAGGCTGGCATGTGTTTCCCACTCACTCGGAGTGGTGATAAGAAGAGGACAAGCTGGGGAGGATTTTAGTGGAGGCTCTAAAAACTCTGTTAAACTGTTTACTCTCATGCAATAGACAGGTCTTTCCCACTCTCAACATCACGCTAACAAATTACAACAAGCAGTAATATGAGTTCAAAATGCCAAAAAACAATCATTTAGCCCTCTGAGAACTGTGTTTGTATCATTGAGAACCAAAAAGCATAAAGTATTGGCATCAAATCCTTGGTCAGATTGTTATGCTTATTTAAGCTACTTGTTATTTGATATTTCCTGATCTTAATTAGGAAACTTTTAAAAAAAAATTAAGCAGTATGGCATGTTTTGTTAAATTCAGAAAGGGGTAAAAAACATCTCTGAAACTAAGAAATGTGGAAGAGTATTGCTTTGTATCACACTGGCACATAAGAATAATAATACATTTTATTTATAAGCGCTTTTCTAAATACTCAAAGACACTTTACATAAAAGCATAA
>NW_023339674.1:2856657-2868902 GCF_004916995.1 Morone saxatilis
AGTAAAACACTAAAAACACATCAGACTAAGCTAAACATTAAAAGCAATTTTAAATTTTTAATAAATGTTAAACACTCAGGTGTAAGGAAAAACATGGGGAAGGAGGGCTTATAGTGTGACTGTCTATATAGGAAGGTGGTTATGTAAGAGAGAGTCCAAAGGTTGCCATGAATCATAAATGTTTATCTTGTGTCAGATGTTGCCATGGCTATACTGTAAGCCTCTGTGAAGGGTGGAGACAATCTTCAGATAGTAAATCACACAGACACACCTTTCTACTCGTTTCAACAGAGCAACCTCTGTTCTGTCCTGGCTGAGGCAGATTACACTTAACCCACAAGCTCATGTGCTCTTTATCAATAAAAAAAACTTGTATCCACTAATTTTGCACAATGGATATATTTCTACCTTGAGCCAATGTGAAAAGAAACATCTGCTATATACAAACCATCAAGCCTAGTGAGTCAAGGGTTAAATGAAAAATCTGCCACCCCAGAAACAACAGAAAAATAGTAGTAATGACACAAAACTGAATCCTGACTTTGCCTGTTTTGAATTTTTATATTAGGGTACATTTGTTCATCTCTTATGGTTTTCTATCAACTATAAAAAAAGAAAAATGCCTGCGGATTCACTTTCACTAGAGTCAGTATTCTGAGAAAGTACCCAGTGTATTTATAGTAAGGCAGACATGAAAATGTATCCTGAAGACACCAAACTAAATCTCACATTCCACATTGTGTCCATGTTTTCTCTCACTCTGAAATACATTTGATTTACTTTTTTTGATATCACAGTTGAAAAAGATGAGATCTCATGTAGTTTGTGCTGTTCACATTATCATGGAAAAAAAAATCTGAGTCACATATGAGCAAAAAAAACTGATTCAGGTCCCTTTGGTCTGCAGTCTTAGACAATCATTTCGGCAGAGAGTTACAGAAAATATGATAGAACAGTTAAATACAAAAATTAAACAGTTTGTTCTGTGTGTAGACAGAAATGTTTGAGATGGGTGGGGTTCTGCTGGGGGGGTGGACTCTGGACTCAAGACCTCAGATTTATAAAACCCTGTGTACGGCCCTGCGTGCAGAAAAAAAAAAACTCTAATAATTTCCATATTAAAAGTTACAGACTACCACGCAGACTATACTATACTATAGGTGGTGCAGACATTGTACTATCAGTGGTGCACACGGTTGTACGGATGTATGGGTCTATTAGTGCGCAGCTTTTGTTAACAGTCACTGACTTATCGCGCAGTCACGCGTCCCACCCACAGACGCACTGTGTGTTCCGTATAAATGAGCAGCAGTGAACTTCTGCATTTAACCGCAAACACCGTCCCGGGAATTGTCCATTTCACCTTTTTCAGGCGGATCTTTGGGACTCGGGTGTGTCTTTCCGTTTTGCTTTCACTCTTCCTCACGTTGAGAGTGAGCGAGCAGAGCGTGCTTCTGTCTGTGCTCGAACATCAGGTAATGTAACAATGTCGCCGACAGGCCTGCGGTACATCCGCACAGAACCCGCACAGCACCGCACTGTGTCATGTAACTTTATCCACAAGTGTTCGGGTTTCACAGCAGTTTAAAAACGGGTTTGTGCGGTTTTATTTCCGGGTATTGAACGCAGCTTCATACGCACCAGTGAAAGCTGTGATAGCAGCTGTTTATAAATGCGTTATAGATTTAAATCAGCAGTTTAAAGGCGAGGAAGGTTGGAAAAAAACACCTTAATGATCTTTGCATACACCATTTAAATATGAATAGGATTAAATATGAAGTTTATGTAGCACAGTGTCCAGGTGGAGACAGTCAGTGTTAATGGGCTGCTTTATGCAAAATAGATCATTAAAATGATGTAAGGGCATAAAATAGTCTCATTATCAATGTTTATTAATGTATTAATGTTCATGTTTATGTTTATTGGTGGAAGTGGTGATTAGTTTGGTGTGTTGAATAATTTGTCTTCCAAGATTTTGGATTTGTGTGTTTCTATATAGTTACATATATACACATGTACATGAGGGTTTCACAGGTTGTGGGAGGCAAAGAAAGAAAAGTAAAACACACATTACCTCAGCAAAACTTTGTAAAGCTTATTTTAGGCGTTTGATAATAAGAGAAAACAGAGGGAGGGAGGGAGGGAGAGCAAAGGAGATGACATACAACCAAGGTGAATAGGTTTACATTCACTTATCCATTATCCACATTTCTTCTTACTGTGATTTTTAACTGTGTTTTAAGGTTTGAAATGTAGACGTTTTCTCTCATAGTGTTACTAGTGTATACCAGGAGCAAAATGTATTCAAGCTACAGTTATAAACAGCTATGAAATACAATTTAGGTGTATTTAGATTTACGTTAAAATCTGTCTGTTGCAATATAAAATTCTCTACCGTTTTCAAATGGCATTTGTTCATTACAGGACAACCACACGTCATCAGTCATGGCTGCCATCAGCGACTCAAACACATGTTTTGCCTTGGAGCTGCTCCGCACTCTGAGTCAAGCTAAACCCAGTGAGAACATCTTTGTGTCCCCGCTGAGCATCAGCTCAGCCCTGGCTATGGTTTACCTGGGGGCTAAAGGAAACACTGCTGATCAGATGGCACAGGTCAGCACACTGTCTCGCTGTTACACGCACCTCCTCCATCACCTGACATCTCTGTGTAACTTTGTAGCACAGTTATAAAAAAGTAACATGAATTATGAAATCCTGGTTGATTTCAATAAATAATCTGTAAGTTCTGAAGTCCAGGTGGTTTGCCCAGATGTGTATCTAGGCTCAAACAAAAGGTGTGTCTTCTTCAGACAGGTGAAGACACACCTGTACTTTGACCCCAATAAATGCCTTTTGAAACAAGTCATGTACTGTTTGCTCAAAAGCAGAATGTTGTTTAAACCCACAGTAACTGAGTGGCAGTTTCAGTTCATGAAACCTGTTTCCCTTTGAAAGGGTGCAGTAAATCCTCAGGGCTTTGTTCTTCTTTATTTTATTTTGATTAATGACTTTTGTGTTCGTTGTGCCAGCTTTAGTTGCAGGTTGAATGAATACACAACAGCTTGCAGAAATATACAAGAATTGCACTATGTGGTCAAAAGTATGAGGACATAGGAACATCACACCCATATGTGATTGTATGAATGCGTCATTCTAAAACCATGGGCATTAATCTGCTGTTGTGACAGCCTCCACTCTCCTGGGAAGGCGTTCCACCTGATTTTGAAACCTGGCTGCAGGGATTTGGTCCTGTTCAGCCACAGGAGCATTACTGAGGTCCAACGCTGATGAAGGCCTGGCTCGCAGTCGGCGTTCCAGCTCATGACAAAGGTGTTGGATAGGGTTTATGCATGGGGGCACAAATAGGGAAGAGCTTTCCCAAAACTGCTGACACAAAGTTGGAAGAACAAAAAACGTCCTCAAATGTCTTGTTTTGTCTCAAATACCTGAGAAGCTGCAATCAGAGAATTTGGAAATCTTTCTACAGTGACTTCAAGAGATTAATCGATTAATCAAAATAGTTGCAAATTTAGTAGTTGACAACTAACTGATTTAGTTAGTTTGAATGGTTGCAGCCCTACCTTTATAATATGTGGAGCATGCACATAAATTAACAACAATAAAACAAGAGACACAACTAAACATTACAATTACAGGCAACTAAAAGGCAAATAGAGAATAACAAATCAGGCAAATATAAACCTCATGTACAGTAAAGCAACGAGGGAAATGTACAGCATAGACGCTTGACAATATTACACATCATATAACCTGCAAGTTTAACAGTTATCAGACTTTCAGTAAGTTTAAGGTTAGTTTTAAATATGTTGCCACTGTCCAATAACCAGATCTTTACATTTCTAACACAAATACTAGAAGCTGTTACAGTAGCATGGCTCAAGAACAATGTAATGTTCTTTACATATATACACATACATAATAAAGTCCGCTGTTCCAAACTGTCACACAGGCACTGTCGTTCAGCTCCGGTGAAGGCGTCCACGCAGACTTTGCGACGCTGAACGCTGACATCAACTCACCATCAGCATCTTACATCCTGAAACTAGCCAACCGTCTCTATGGAGAAAATACTTCCCACTTCCTCCCGGTGAGTTTTCAGTTTACACTTATCACAGAAGACACAAGGAATTTAAAGCTATATCGAGTTAAACTGTGATACAAAGATTCATCGATGAGATGAAAACGAAAATTGTGATATCAAGGCAAAAAGACTTAAGTTTCATGTTTATAAAAAAGGAAATGCAAATTTTTCTGCAGTTTATACCGTATCTCAGAAATAGAAAAAAGGATTAAATATATTATAGTAAATAAAATAAATAAATATTTTTCAATAATTTACTGTTTTCATATAATTTTGTTAAAAAAAACTAATAAGAAAATCATATCGTGAACCCAGTATTGTAAATCATGAGCTAAGTGTATCAATACATCCCTGGAAGACAGACATTAAGATTGAATCATTAACTTTATATGACTCTGCAGACATTCCTCGAAGCCACACAGAAGCACTATCAGGCAGACCTGAAGGCAGTTGATTTCATCGGGGCTCCAGAGGCCTGCAGAGAGGAGATCAACAGCTGGGTCGAGCAGCAGACAGAAAGTGATTGGACAAAAAATCCTTCCTAGAACAACTTCTAAAGCAATCCTCTGTGAATCAGTGTTCAACGGTTGCTTTGTCTGTGTGTTTCCTTTCAGATAAGATTAAAGATCTTCTGAAGCAAGGAACAGTCAATACTATGACAAGATTGGCTCTGGTTAATGCCATCTACTTTAAGGGGAACTGGCTGCACCGCTTTGATGCGGCAAACACCAAAGAGATGCCCTTTAAAAGCACAAAGGTAAAAAACCATCAGAATTTGCACATGTGTAGACATTCAGATCTAGAAACTAAAAACAGATTTTCATGACCCGATCACTTTGATTTGTTTGTGTTGCTTGCACGTCAGAATGGAAAACAAATGGTCCAGATGATGTACCAGATGAAGAAGCTGAACTTCAACTATGTCCCTGAGCTCAGCCTGCAGATCCTGGAGCTGCCGTACGTGGATAATGAGCTCAGCATGTTCATCCTGCTGCCCGAGGAGTCCACAAATGGCCCTGACCCGCTGCTCCAGGTACAAAACCTACAAACTTACAGTACCTCCAAACAAAAGGCAGTTATATGGTTCACTTTGGTTCTTTTATGAAAGGGGCCCTGTGCAGAACAAACCACAAAACATAAAAATATCCGCTGCCCCCATGTGGCCAAAACAATAAATGAATGCCTCTTAAAACAAACTAGACTTTCGAGGGATGTGATAGAAGCTGTAATCCATAAATTATTAACCATTTTAACTCTTGGGAAATTATAGAATCTATAACAAGTTCATGGTTCTAACAGGAACCACATAAAATTCTCATACTCACCATTGTATACTGTATGAAAACGAAAGCTGTTCCTCACTATCAACAAAAAGAGAACTACATTCTATCATTTTTATTTCTAAAGGTCTCCTGCCTCTGTGTATCTCTCCTCTTCTCAAATATAAAACCACTGCTCACCAAAACCAGATCTTAGGACTATTTAACTCTAGTTCCCCCTCAGGTAACAACTACCTTCTACGTTTTTGCATCTTCTAAATGGAGATAGATTACAGAGGATTTTAAACTTGAGTGTCTGATCCCACTGGCCAATACTAACCCTTTAACTTTGAATCTATTTAATGGTGTCTGTGATTGTCACTGATGCTGATATGTTTGTTAAGTCTGGCTCCATTTGCTTTTCTCTACTCAATTCTCTCTTGATCTCAAAGGGACCTCCTGATTAAATAAAGGTTATAAACATATGTACCTTAAAAGCATCAGTCCAGCTCAATCCATGATTATATGCAGGCATGGGGAGTAAGGGATTGCAAGTTACTTAATCGGGATATAGAAAAAGGTAACTGTAATTCATTACATTCACTCGTGGTGTAATACAACGTGTGTGTTTTGTTCCAGCTGGAGAAGCAGCTGACACGTGCGAAGCTGGACGAATGGACCAACAGGGAACTCATGGAATCTGTAGATGTCCATGTTCACCTGCCCAAGTTCAAGCTGGAGGAAGACTACGAGCTCAACGAGCCTCTGGCCAAACTGGGCATGGCAGATGTGTTCTGTGCGGCGAAGGCGGATTTGTCTGGTATGAACGGTCAAGGAGGACTCTTCCTGTCTACAGTGGCCCACAAGGCCTTTGTAGAGGTGAACGAGGAGGGGACGGAGGCGGCTGCAGCCACAGCGGGCATGATATCATTCTGTATGTTCAGGGAGGAACACTTCACTGCGGACCACCCCTTCATCTTCTTCATCAGGCACAATAAGACCAAATCCATCCTCTTCCTCGGCAGGTTCTCGTCTCCTCAGTAGACAGAAGCAGAGGATGTTGGGCTATTCAAATAAAAAGATTTTTAAAAAAGCTAAATCCTTGAAATTAAGGCTTTATTTACTGTGATGTTTTGCTAATTAAACGGCTATATTTGTATCTTCTTTTACAAACAATGAATGAATGAGTGTGAGGTTTCTTTGGTTGAATTAATTGGTTATAATACTGGATAATACTAAAGCGAGGGACTTTGGGCTTTTAAAGTGACTCCGCTGTTAAAAGAATTGTTTCTTCATTAGATAGTAGTTCCAATGAAATGTTTTCACAGGCAGGCTGTGGATTATCCAGAGGAACCGGGACAGTTTCTTATAAACAAAGTTCCATTCACTGCTGCAGGATTTTTTATATTTTAAGCTTTGTATTATTTTTAACTTTTCACAAATTTTTGCATGGATTGTAAATAATATTTGGTTTTGGTAAATTCTTCAAATTATTATAATGAAAAACAAATTAAAATGTTAACAATGCATTAAATGTGCTGCCTTTTGTGCTTTTCTGTTACAGAGATACACTATTAAGATACATAAAAACGTATAAAGCCATTGACAACAGCTCTGAACATGCATAGCCTGTTGTTCTGGATACATTAATATGATATTTACCAAAAAGAAATGAAAGTTTTGTACAGTAAAAGTCTGTTAGTATGAGCAGATACAAAACAAAACTGCATTAAAAAGATCCTTGCTGTTAACTACCCACTTGGAAGCTGTATAGTATCAGAATCAGAATCAGAAATATGTTAGAATCCTCCAGATATACAAACAACATATATTAAGAACATATATATAAATATATATATATATATATATATATATATAAAACATAAAATGTACAGTTTAATAGTAATAGTAATTTGACTATTAATTAATAGTATATGTAAAAGTAAAGTTCATAAATTAAACTTTAAAATTAGATGCATATGTTATGTCTTTCCACTTTTATCATAATTAAAAAAGCTGTTCGACAATAAAACTTTATTTTGAAGGTTATGACCGGAAGCCGAGTTTTTCCCCTCTTCCTGTCTTCACTTTAAAGCTCACCGGTGAGAAACAAACAAGCTACTTCACAAACATTTGTTTATCTCTGAGCTAGCGTTGGTCAGCTGTACTATCGCGACACTTGTAGGAAAAGGAAACATCTATATGTTATATAGAAGTTATTTGCGGTATAGTTCACCCTCAGTTTCTGTAGCTATATTAATAAATGAATGTGACAGTGGCTAATAACGTTAGCTCGTTGGGCTGGTTTTGAAAAAGTCTCCACACAGCTCTGCACAGACTGCTCTCTAATGAAGAGCAGGTAACAACAAACAGGTTGGATACCGTTATTACACATCACCCCAATACTAGAGGTGAGTTATCTACAGCAGGTTAGTGTTAGTTATTAGAGTTTGGTTGTGTAGTTTGCTCTCCAAAGCTATTCTCTGGTCAGATCCTCCTGGTTTTGCTTGCTAAGAACAATGTGTTGTAAAACTACATGCACTGAGCTGCTGAATGACGTGGCATTTACCTGAGCCCTCACCACTGCAGCACACCCACCTGTAGGCAGTGTCACATGAGGTGCTCCTGTGTGTCCTATAAAAAGCCTCTGTCGCTGTTTTTGTGTGTTGCTTTTGTCACAGATGAGCAGTCAGGGCGACCACACTGCTCCAGTGAGGGTGCTGGTGACAGGAGGGTCCGGCTTGGTGGGCAGGGCCATACAGCATGTGGTCAGAGTGGAGGGGGGAGCCAAGGAGGGGGAAGAATGGATATTCCTCTCTTCCAAAGATGCCAACCTCATGTGAGACTTCTTGTACCAATGACTGATATTTCAACACGTGGTTTTATATGTCGACGGTTCTAACACTCGTTCTGTGTTATTGTGGCCTCTCTGCAGGAACATGGAGGAGACGCGGGCGGCGTTTGAAAAACATCGGCCAACCCACGTCATTCACCTGGCTGCTATGGTTGGGGGGCTTTTCAAGAACATGAAGTACAACCTGGACTTTTGGGTATGAGAAAGTTCCAGTTACTTCACACAAATTGTCACAGGTGTTTGAATGTTTGCGTGTGTGTTGAGAGTAGACTTTGTTGGGTAGTAGGATGTAATCTTTCTGTCGTTCTTTGTCTGTCTCCTCTAGAGAAACAATATCTACATCAACGACAACGTGCTGCAGGCAGCACATGCAGTTGGCGCAGTAAAGGTTGTTTCCTGCCTATCCACCTGCATCTTCCCTGATAAGACCACCTACCCTATCGATGAGACAATGGTAATGTGCGTGCTGTGAACTGGCATCATGTACCAGTACATTTTTAAATGGTGACTAACTTTACTTTACCCCTACAAGATCCATAACGGTCCACCTCATGAGTCGAACTTCGGCTACGCCTACGCAAAGAGGATGATTGATGTTCATAACAGGTGGGAACTCGCGTGTTCGGTAAATTCACGCTATCAAATGAGAATTGAAGAACTGTCTTTACAGCTGTGTGTATGTTTCACAGGGCGTATTTCCAGCAGCATGGGAAGTGCTATACAGCTGTGATTCCCACTAATGTGTTTGGTCCCCATGACAACTTCAGCATTGAGGACGGTCATGTGCTGCCAGGCCTCATACACAAAGCTTACATTGCTCAGAGTAAGTGGCATGCTCCCACATTAACTAGAAGGGATGCACAGCTCTCATTTTCCCTCTTGATAGAAGACCTGAACTCATATGACAGTCACCCTGACAGCATATGTCTGTATATATAGAACGCTGTTGTTACCATTTATTTAATTTAATAATTGTCACAGTATTTGCTATGGACTGGTTATGTAGGATTAGTAATAGTCATATTGGACCAGTGGGGTATAGTGGGGATACATGGAACCATATGAATCATTGACTCATTTGTGTGAATGATTAGAGGAGGAGAAGCCCCTGGTGGTCTGGGGCTCCGGCACTCCCAGAAGACAGTTCATTTACTCTTTGGACCTGGCTCGTCTCTTCCTGTGGGTCTTGAGAGAGTATCCAGAGGTCGACCCAATCATTCTCTCTGGTGAGTCTTCACACACAGCATACCAATAGTGAGCACTGAATTAAATTCATAGTAATGCCTGGCTTGTTTTTGCTGGTTCCAGTTGGAGAGGAAGACGAAGTGTCCATCAAAGAAGCAGCCGAAGCTGTTGTGCAAGCACTGGCCTTTAAAGGAGAAGTGGTGGTATCCTTTTAATCATGCTGAATTATTGGAGTCGGAACAGGTTGGTAACTGTAGTCCATGTTCTGCTGTTGTTCATTCAACATGAAGATTTGAATGGAGTTTGTAGCTGAAAGTATGAATGAATAGAACAAGCTTGTTTTCAATTTTGAACTTAAACCTGAAATTTAGATTTTAATGTGGACATTTTCCCAGAAAACCTGGAATATTTTGGAAAGTATTAAGTATCTGTAGAGTTCCATGTAGTTTCCTTGACCTTTGACCTCTAGTTTGATACCAGTAAATCAGACGGTCAGTTCAAAAAGACCGCCAGCAATGAAAAGCTGCGCCACTACCTGCCAGACTTCACCTTCACACCCTTCAAACAAGGTGGGTCTGACTCTCTGTGTATGTGCACGGCTGTTGAGATGCCATCAGGGCAGATATTTTAAATACTTGAAGAAAAAGAGAAATACTCTTTAACTGCTGCTGCGTGTCTTCGCTGATTATTCTCGCTCTCACTTACAGCTTTAAAAGAAACCTGCGATTGGTTTGTCGCCAACTATGACTCAGCCCGGAAGTGAAACCTCTGCCAAACAACCCGTTACGAGGTCTGTCCATCCATGGCCCGTTGCGCTGGAAGAAAGGGGGAACGGAGGAGATGGAGGAGGCGGGAGCAGAGAGGGCTGGAAGAAAACGAGGTGGTTCATCTGCACAGGCAGACAGCGGTTACTGGATGAAGTCTGTCAGTTGAATTCTGTCACTGTGCACTGTGAGCGGGACTGAACATCTCACATTGAATTCATCTGCAATACCATGTGCATTTCCCCTGTTCCTCTTTTACTGTAGTAAACAATCTATTGGAACTGTAGGCACGGTATTCTACCTATGTAGAATTTATTTCACTATGGTAGTGTTACTCATTTGAATTAATTGACTGCTTCAAGTCCAGTATACATCTTTTCTAGCAGTTCAACATTTAATCACTGAATTACCAGTTAGGGATTTGGATGTTTAAAGGCCCAGTGTGTAGGATTTAGTGGCCTCTAATGGTTTAGCTGCAGATTGCAACTCCCTCGCTCGGTGGACTCCAGCAGCGTTTGTAGATATAAAAGGCTCATTCTAAGATAGCAAAAACATAAGGATTACCATATTCAGGGGATTGTACACTGATGAAAACATAGTTATGCATATTATATTCCATTTCTGCCTAAATGTTACACACTGGACCTTTGAATGACCGGTCCTTGATTCACATTATTTAATGAACAGAACGGTTAAGGTACACGCTGTTAAGCTGGTGGCTTGTATGTTTTTTTACTTGGTGTATTGGCACTGAGCAAAATAAATGTTTTATACCTGTAATAAGTTTTAAGTGTCTTTTGCTTTTGTGAGAATTATTTACATTTTCATATTTTACAGGAAGATAAATACACAAACAACCTAAAGAGTGCAGCTTTCGAGACTGATGCTACTGCTTTGTTTGAATACATGTACAGACAGACACATAGGTAAAGAAATAATTTATTTTAACTTAAAAGTGAACAGTTAAAAACATAGGAGTAAAAGTAGATTTGAAAAATCTGCGAGTGTGGTGCTCATTTAGTAAACGTAACATTCAAGCAACGCAGGCAGAACTTACAATAACGACACAGTAACAGCTGATAACAGTTCAGAGAAGGCCCCCTATCAAAAGGAATGAAGACGAGTATTTCAGGAGTGAAAATAGGAGACATGCCCCCCTTCATGGACTCTGCAGTACTCCTGTCCAGGCACAGCTCTCTTCTTACAGGCCTTTCCTGTTTTTGTGATGCCATTGCACAGCTGACGGCCTGATAGGGAGCTGCCATGAGAAAGACGGAGAAATTATTCATTGAAAAGAATTAGCAAAAGCCAAACTATCTACTGTAGAAAAAGGCCTAAACATGATGTATTTAATGACCTGTGTGTGTTTTCATTTTTAGAGACCCTGACCTGTTGCTGACTAGCGACGGGGTAGGACTCGCGCTTCGCGAGTCGTTCACCAGATCACGCGAGTCGTTCACTGCGTCAAACACACCTCCCAGGTTCCTCGGGGGGATGTCATCAACCAGAGCCTTCAAATCACAAAATGTGCCTGTTAATAATTCACGAGATACTGGGATAGTTTCTTCAGTCACATTGACTCATTTTGCTCACCGATGACAGAAGTGGATGATGCACAAGCCTGGGAGTGGAGTGATTGGGTGTGCCGATAACCGGCATAAACCTGGACTCTGGCATCGGCTTCCTGTGAGGGGGAGACACTACTGATATGCCCAGGTCACCTGGTTACAAAGACGCAAGTGAGATCAAATGAGTAACAGAATCTCAAAGTATCACTTTTAAGGGAACCATTTGTCAAAGGTATATTATATACATTTCAAACCTGATATGAAGCTGTCCTGATTCAACGGGCCGTTTTGCTCCATGAAGCCGTCCTTTTCATCTCTGAGGACGAAAACAATAAAAACAGACTGCATCAAATTAACCAAATACTAAGAAATAAGAACTTATCTCCCTCATTGCGGCACAACTGTGGAAGTTTGTTTTGATTATAAAATTTGAACTAAGTAGTCTGCCCTTCTGCTTATATCTTTTCTAGATTGAATATCTTTGGTTTCAGACTGTTGGTTGGACAAAAAACA
>NW_023339674.1:2868922-2898672 GCF_004916995.1 Morone saxatilis
CACCCTGGATTCTGGGAAATGATACCAGGCTTTTAAAACAATTTCCAGTCATTTTATAGACAAAACAATAATGGTCAGGTTGTCAATAATAAAAATAATAATTAGTTGCAGTTGTACAGTATATAATGAACTCTGCAGACTCACTTCTGCGGTGTAGAGGACGGTGGGTATGAGTGGCAGGATGAAACTGGCTGCTTCTGTGGCTCCACAATCTCACATGGGGCCAGTGGCAGCGGGGCAGCTGGCCTTCCTCTGATCTGGAAGCAGGCCCACAACTGATTCACAAACCAGTGACCTGCAAATACGAAAAAATAAAAACCTTATGACAAGTATAAGAGAATACTGGAGATGCTGTATTCTCCTTGTAAGCAGCTTTCAGTCTGTACCCAGAGACAGAGTGAGCAGCAGCAGGCTGAGGCTGGTCAGATCCAGCGCCGGCTGCTGGTTGACCTCGGCCACTGCATTAAGAGGCACGGTGAGCAGCAACATGGCTCGAGAGAAACCGGGACAACGCAGGAACGTCAGCAGGACGGCACACAGGACGAAGTAGCCTGTATGTGCGATGCATGACCACATGGCCGTCAGGCTCAACCCTGTAATCACAAAAAGCGCAGTGTAAACATAATCCATGGAAAGAAAAGAAAATCTTTGGTTGATTTGGTCTTCCTAATGGTTCTCTGTGGGGTTCCTTACCACAACACTTCCAGTTCAACTGAACAGTTTCTATCTTACATCTATATAATATTGGCCATTAGATTAAAAGTAATGTCTCAAAAGTAATCTCAAAGATTTTGTTGTTTTAGCCATCCTTGTTTTATGATGTGGAAGTTACTTTATATTTCTTTATCTAAAAGTGTTTTCACTTTCACATGTTAGCCTTTGGATTCTTTTATTTTCCTGTGTCTGATAATCCATGAATAAAAGCATTCAATAAATCCTCAGTCTTAATAAAATCCTGGGATTCCACTGAGATCTGCTTTTGATTTTTTTAAGGGCTGCAACTAATGATTGTTTCATTATTAGTTAATCTGCTGATTATTTTCTCAATCGATATTTGTTTAGTCTATGAAATGTCAGAAACTGAGTCAAAACATGTATTCAAATGACTTGTTTTGACCAACCAGCATAATATTGTTACATTTGAGAAGCTGGAGGCATTTTTGCTTATAGCAACGACTATCAATTCATCATTTCAGCCCTGGATTGGATAAAACCTGGATGTAGACTACAGGAAGTGTAAATTCTAAACAGTTTTTGTAACATACATTTTTTTTATTCTTTTGTAGCAGAAGCGCTGACCAAGCTGGACAAATGTGGTCACTGCGCTGAGGGTCTCACCTGCCCAGCCAAGGTAGCCCTGGATCATGTGAAGCCTGTCCTCAATCCGGCCCTGCATGTTATCAAGGTAGTGCAGCATGAAGCCCAGGGTGCTGTTCATGCGCTCCAGTTTGTTCATCAGGTCAGAGTAGTACTGAGAGGTCTGGTCCTGGTACTGCAGGAACTCCGACATACTGTGATCTGAGCCGCCACAGGGGGATGACATAAAAAGACAGAGCTGATTTGATCCAAAACTTTTAAAACTGATGAATTTGGATTTGTGACGCTCTGTTTGGATTACCAATTTTTTGGTAGATGTCCTGAGCTTGGTGTCTGACATCTGCGAGGTCTTTAACAATGGCTTTGTGGCTGTCCTGCACCTCCGAGCCTTGGATCTGCAGATTCTCACTCACGTTCTCTAAAAGGGAGGACGGGTTATAAATATTTGACACTTTATGATACTAGACAGCGTGACGTTAGCTGAGTATACACCGAGTGTTTCTGTCTGTCTCACCCATTCTGTTTGTGATGCCCTGAATGAGCTGGGCTACCAGTTCCTGTCCAGAGGCGATGAGGGCTTTCTCCTGGCCCAGACGCTGCAGGTTGTCCCTCAGTGAACTGTCCATTAGCTCCTGGCCCTCGTACAGTTTCCCCTGTTGGGCCTGCAGAGCACTGTGGCCGTCCAGCAGCTTCTCCAAGGAGGCTGCAGTCAGTTCCTTCAGCTCCTGCTGGCCATCCTGTCACAAAACACCACGATCAGAAAAATCAACCCATGCAGGATCTGATCCTTCACTGCCCACTCCGAGCATGAAGATGAAAGGGCAAAGGACAAGTCTACCTTCAGGTCCTTCATTGCGTCGAGTTGGCTTGTGGCTGTGGAGATGAGAGTGTTGACAGTGTGCTCTGCTCTGCGTCTGAAGAGCTGCTGGCGAGTTGCGTAGCAGACTGAGCGCGCTCTGTTGCTCACTATGTGGTAAGCATTCCAAGTGTCTGAATCCATGTCCGCTGTACACTCTTTTATAGTCTGAAACATCGAAATGAGATCAGAAAGAGCTCCACAAGGACCAAACACACAAACCTTATCGATAAAAAATATTTTCTTTTTATCATAACTTTATATTTTACCATTTCCTCTGTACACGGGTAGGTCTGGCGCCCCTCACTCTCTGACTGGCAGTTAAACAGAACGACTCCAAGCTTCGCGAGCTGCTCCTCTGAGAGGCTTTCACAGCTCGCCTTCAGCTGGGCGACCACCTACAGTGGAGGTCAAATGTTAAAGACAAACCAGTGGACCAATAGTGGACCAGTGCTACTGAGAGACTACTATGGCAACTACTACTGCGTCCAATCTGGTGAAAATGTCCAGAGATGCATTTCAAGGCTCAGAGGCTGAATTTTACCTTATAATGACAGCTGTCTAACGGGCTGATCTCCATATGCTTTGCCTCAGCCAAAAACTTCTCATCGGCAGTAGCCATCTCAAACAGAGCATCCTTTGCGAGAAGCGCTGGGACCGCGGCTGCTGGAGGAGGTGCTGCTGCTGCTGGAGGTGCATCTGCCTGCTTCAGCCACTCAAACAGCCCGCTGACTGCAGGACACTGACAGGCCAGCACGCTGATCAGCAGGAACCACAGGCGGTGGGTCAGGAGGTGGACCATGTCTGCAACCGAAACACAATAACGATGCATCATTTTGACACTTTATATTGGCCAGAGATGATAAATCCACATTTTTTCAGCGTTCATGTAGTCTTGTTGATGGATTCATTTGTAGCTCAGACTGGATGTCACCATTCTGGGTCTTGTATAATGTATTTTTGCAGTCTTACAAAACAAAACTAGCCTCTGGCCCTGTTTTAGGGAAGCTAGCATTCCCCAGTTCATCACAATTTTTTACTTGCCATTAGGAGCATTTTAACAAAATATCTGCTTTTTATTACAGAGAGAAATTAAAGAGACTAAGTGCCATAAAACTCATAGGGAACTTATAGTATTTGGTCTACCTACTTCTTCACATACCATTTCCCCAGTACAGTGAGTGATATTAAATGATCCACACCCTCTACAACAGTATCTGACATTTACAGTATATACTTACTTTTACTTTGAGTTAAACAAAGATAGGAATCGGATTATTTGGTGGTGTAGATCTCCTGCTAAAATTTTGCAGAAGGTGTAATATCCCGGATGCTCGCTAGAGGACGACAACAACAACACAGCCAATATGTTTAATTGATTGATTGATTAATTGAAGATGTATATCCAACATTCTGGATCTGGAATATATTATTAATATGTGGCGTCTTGTCAGTCCATGCAGGATACATATAGCTGTATGCACGACACAATAATACAAATAAACGTTCATTCATTCAGATGTTTGAATGAAGACCACACTGAGGCTTGCCCAGGCATGTCTGCTCTGCTGCACAAGCTCCCACACAGTATTTATATCTGTACACCACTAAAGCATCGTTTGGGCACCATAAAAAGACTCATTTTTACGCATTAGGGAAAACACACAACAGAATCTGATTCAAAAATACAAATATACAAATTCAACTCAGTCAGAAAGCTCCTTTAAATCTCCGCCTGTTTAAAGCACTCTGAAGCAGAATGCACATGAAGTATCACCCATGCCTTCTTTGGAGCAGAAACAGAAAACGGGAAACAAGAGAAGCCCAACTTAAAACTCATCACACATTAGAAAAGCATCCAAAACGCCAACTTGCTGCAGCAACATGTGCACAAAACAACAACAAAACAACAACTATCGTGCCACTAACTGCTCTCTAACGCACACACTGATATCAGTGAACCATGTACCTGTGTGACTTCGCAGGTAACTCCTTTGGCACCGGCTGCCTCACACACAGCTGATCACAATGACACATAAATCCACCAGCTCTCCGCCCTATACCACGAGCACGCAGCCAATGAGATTACTCGCATTTTTGTTGGGGGGGGGGGACGCACAGTAGAGGGGGTGTAGGTGTGGGTGTGTTTGATTTATACACCCCGGCTGAAACGGGAACCCTATGATGCGGAATGTGTGGCTGACAGGAGGCTGCAGGCGCCGCAAGCAAAGGGAGTGAAAAACAAACCCACCGATAGTTCGCTGGAATTCCGCCGGTCGGTGTGTGGATGCCTCCGGGTGAATCCGAGCTAAATTAAACTACAGTTTGAGCTTTTTTACAAAACGCTGGACATCAGAAAATCAGAAACAAAACCACCAGGTGAATAAATATCCTCCCACCAACGGTAGCCGGTGTTATTCACAGCGGGGTTATGTCACTCCGTGTTATTTTATGGTTGTCCAGTCCACACGAAAACACGTGCATTGTGTTTCTAATCTAATCTGTCCTGGATTATTTTCGAGCTATCCCGGGTTATCCCGGGTTTAGATGCTGCAGCAGGGGGGCTAGGGTTTCTGATAGCGTGGGTTTCAAAAGGCAGGCTTTTTAACATTTTATCGGCTCCGTTTTCACCACCTGTAGGCGAAATTTCGGTCGTTGGGGTTGACGTTTGAGCTAACGAGGCTAACGCTGCCACGACAATGGACGAGTCCGGCATCAAGAAGCAGAACTGGGACGTGAAGGAGACGGAGTTGTTTCTGGAAATCCTCAAGGAGCTGGACATGAAGAAGTGCTTGGACGGGAGGAAAGTGAGGAACAACAAACTGTTCAAGGTGGCCCACCGGAGGATGACAGCGGCCGGTTACCACAGGTCCGTGGACCAGTTAAAGTTCCGCTGGAAACTTCTCAAAAGTGCGTATTACAAGTGCAAGAGAGAGCCCGAGTCCCCGGCCCCCACCAAGATCCAGGGCTGGTGGCGGTACGAGAAGACTATGGTCGCTATCATGGAGTCCAGACACCCGCTGGTCGGAGCTGGGGTCAACTCTGACAGGAACGATGAAGTGACTGAAGACTCGGATGGAGAAGCATCCATGCTGCACTGGCCGCAGCCCTGCCCGGACAATTCCTCTCAGAACCTGGATTTAATTGTAGGGGTGATACCGTGGATGCGATGTGTCATTAGATCATGGTTTTCATTTCTTCCATGTGTTGGTCCAGAGTGCATGCATTCATTCATTCACCCCCCCGTCCCTCCCTCCCCACAACCGTGTGCTTGCTGTGAACATGTCTCTGGGTTGTTTCTAATAACACTCATTTACCTGCAGGGAGTCCTGCGTTCATGACTCTTATTTTGGAGGTGTGTGTGGTGGTGTTGTGTTTTGCAATAGGGAGAGAGAAGTTTCTCATATTCTGCCCACCCAAATGCTTGTCTAACACTTTTCATCCTTTCTTTAAACTGGTCTCATTGAGATGGAAGTGCCTGCGTACAAGAAAAAACATTCAGTCAAAGAAATTCACACCACGCAAATGACATACAAAAGGTCCAGTGTGTATTATTTAGGAGGATCTATTGGAAGAAATTGAATATAATATCCATATGTATGTCTTCATTAGTGTGTAATCGGCTCAAAATAAGAATCATTGTGTATTTCTTACCTTTTTAAAAAAGGGCTGTTCTTATCTTCAGAGGTAGCAGGAGGCCGCCATGTTTCTACAGTAGCCTAAAATACTGACTCTAGATGGTTTTGTTTTGTTTTTTCGAGGCCACCGTAGTTTCTCCTACATGCTTGAAATAGGTTGAGTTGAGTCAAGGCAGTTGTAATGTGCAACTACACTGCTGGATCCCACTAAATGCTACACACTGGACCTTTTTTTTTTTTTTAAAGAAAACAAGTGGCATTCAAAATGCTTGAATCTAATCTTTGTAAAATCTTTAAAGAGTTGAGAGAAGTCAACAGCACCATAAACTACAATCTCCAAAATGACCATCAGTGCAGTTTCAACAAGAACTGAGGATTATAACGTTCATGAAGGCAGGATTTATTGCAGGTCTGTTGTATTAAGCTGCATTCGTTTTCACCTCTGACCCAATAAACTGTAGACTGAGTGTAGTTGGTCTCAAGAGGATGTGTGCAAAATAATTCATTCAGTAACATATGGCCTACTTTGGTACAAAAAACAGTCTGTTTTATAGTCATATCTGTCAGTCCGTGGCATTTTTTTCAGCGCCGATCACAAGTTCTCAGAGCCCAAAGTGCCGTCTTCAAGGTACTTGCTTTGCCAGTCAACAGCCCAAAATCCCAATTTCCAATAACTTAAAACAGAAAAGCAGCAACTCCTCACGTTGGACAAACTGGAACCAGCATATGTGTCGTTGGCTGATACCAATACCATGGTGCGTTCTCTTTGCCAAATGTAGATGCATTTCAGAAATCTGATTACTCCCGGCTTTTAGCAGTAACCCGCTCTCTGAAACGTCGTCAGGTTACAAGCTCAAGGGAGAAATCTGATTTACCAGCAGGTTTCTCTGCTGCAGAAACCAGCTTTCTTGGCCCTGTAAACTCTTAACCGGGTTAAAGCTGCAGTTGTATGACAAAAAGACCCAGGACAGGGACACTACGCTTTGGCAGCAGTCTGATTTCTTGCCTTAATTTGATTTATCTCACACTAATCAGGTTCTTTGTGTGCATGTGGACACCGTCGACAACGTGTTATTGATACAAGAATCCCTAAACTACATATTTTATGTACACAGCACAGTAGTACTGAATCACGTTGATTGATCAATTGTGATATCTACTGTAGTGTTGGGATGTAGCGAGGATAATGGATGGCTACAGTAAACTGCTCTCTCCTTTGCTTCAGACAGTTTTTGGGTCTGGAGATGTTCTCCATGGCAGTTCAGCTTTTTTTAGTTAGGTTGAATTTTCTGTGGCGCATACAGTAAGTACATGCTGCTGCTTTATTGTTAAAAGCTTAGCTTGTGCACGCTGTTACATATGTTATCTCGGTGGTCTGTAAAATTCAGCAAAACTGAAAGCACCTCAATACATTTGATAAATATATAACTGATTCTTGATATTTTATTTACATAATAGTTGATTAATTGTCTTTAATGCTGTATCTAACCATTATTTTCATCAGCGAACAATCTGCTGACAGTTTTCTCAGTTCATCGTGTTGTCTATAAAACCTTACCGTTATAATTTCTGTCTTGTCAAGGTTCTGTATTTAAATTGCTTGTTTTATTCAACAGTCCCAAACTCAAAGATACTCACAAAGAACAGAATCAACTCCACTCATTTGACAAGGTGAAACCACTGACCAGTTTGCTTGAAAAATAACTATTGCTCATAATGATGCTCGATTTTCAAAATAGTTGCTGAATAATCGTCCTTCGATCGACTAATCAGTCAGTTGACGAATGGTCGCAGCTTCACTTGTCTCGCAGTGTTATCCTATATAACAGATCGTGATGTTTATGTGTGATTATGTGTGATGCCATTGTTACCGTGGGAACCGTGTCATGACAGTACTGTGTCGTAGGTTGTCCTGTGATTCACACCCTAGTCTTTAGGTGTTAGCATGATGTTGATGTTTCCATTCAAATCTGTTCTCTTCTTTCCTTTAGATCAAAATGGACCCTGAGATGGACTCACAGCTGAAGATTGGTTTTATTGGTGCGGGGAACATGGCCTTCGGCATCGCAAAGGGCATCTTGACGGGTGAGTCAGTCAGGAGAGAGTGGTTGAAACAGAGCAGAGGGGGTTTAAGTAAAGATGTTAACAGTCTCGTGTGTGTGTGTGTGTGTGTGTGTTCCCAATAAAGGAAATGTTCTTCCTGTAAACGTCAAAGTGAGCGCTCCATCCTCCAGGAACCTGGGACGCTTTCAGGTACTTTTTTACTGTAAGATCACGGTTACTGTTTGTAAGATCAGGTTCCTTGTTAAATGGGTCGTTCTCCTGCAAACCAACCCAATGTAATGCTGACCTTGTTCTGTTTCTGTGTAACGTTGTGTGCACAGATAACACCACATTGTGCTGAACTGGCAAAACCAAAGTGCATCCAAATATTTTTGTAAAAAAATAAATACAACTTTTTAAAACTAGCAACGGGGAATTTTCCTTTTCTGTTGATTCTGGCCTCCCTGTGGACAAAAGTGGCAGTGTTTCTACCATCGTGTTAAATTGATTTCGAGGGAAATCTGACTCAGTGACTCTTTTAATCAAAAGAATAACTTAAGTGTTTGTAGGCAGCTTAGTACTAAAACACAGTCACTAGCCTGCTGATAAAGCTCTGGGTGCTTTTAACCAACTGACCTGAGCAACAACCTGTAATTTTGATTCCTACTGTTACATTTACTTGATGCTAATTTTACATTAATTAATATCAAATTTGGGTTCACAAATGATCTAATTTCCTAACTTTACACCTGCCTCTCTCTGTGGTTTGCCTCTGCATGCTGTGTTTTATTTATTGTTTGTCAGTAAGGCGAGGTGAGCTGTTGATTCTTCTTCACCTGTGAGCATGGACTTCACATGCAGGTGAACGTTTGTAACATCCCTCCCATTGGCTTTCAGGAGCTCGGGATTCCCATCACTCATTCCAACATAGAGGTGGTCTGTGGGTCGGATGTGGTTTTTGTAGCCGTCAAACCTCACCTGGTTCCACTCGTTCTCAATGAGGTCTCACAACACGTCACTGACCGACACATAATTGTGTCTGTTGCAGCAGGAGTAACGCTGTCAACACTGGAAGAGGTGAGTGCCCTAGCCCATGTGTAATGGTTCTGAAATGGTGGTTCCTTGGTGATCTAAAGATGAGCAATGTTCTGTTTGTCTCTTTCAATCCCAAGCTCTTGCCGGAGAATTCAGTTGCCATCAGGCTGATGCCAAATCTCCCATGTTTGGTTCAAGAAGGGGCTCTCCTGTTTGCGCGCGGGTCCCATGCAAAACAGGAGGATGGAGCTCTGCTTCGCTCCTTGTTGCACCGCTGTGGTTTGGTGGAGGAGGGACCTGAGTCCTGGATCGACATTCACACTGGACTGAGCGGGAGTGGAGTCGCTTTTGTGAGTGTCCCAGGATTGTGTGGTTTGCAGTAGGGATGCACCGATATTCGCCTTGTTGACTGACTTTGCCTGTGGCTGATGTTTATTTGTTTCGTCAGCAGTTACGCTGACTAAATGTGTTGGTTCCTTCTAACTCTGAGATTGGAGAAATAGTCAGCTCTGTTCTCCAGCACTGGCACAAATCACAACCTAACATTGATGTGCTCCATGCAGCAGCACAGACAGTCAGCAGCTGTTCAGCTCTGCCTCTCACATCTTGGATGAGAAGAGGAATAGACTCAGCTGCATCAAGCCAGAGATGCTTATCTCTGTAGATTTCTTTGTTTCCCTGGCACAAAATAATGAACAAATAAATTGTTCTTTTAAGCATCGTACCGGCCCAGAATTTCCCAATCGATGCATCTCTGTTTCGGAGGAAAACTTTGTAACAGCTGGCAGACTATTGTAATAAGACTTCCTCAAAACAAAAAAGTTAATGTTGATTGATAATAAGATTCAGGCCAGTTTTATATTTAGTTACCAATGTAAGGAGTTTTCATAATCACAATGAATCTTACTGAATCTCTGCTTTTGTCTACAGAGTATTAATACAGAGTCAAACTCCATCTTTCTGTATTTCTTGAAAATTTTGTCTTAAGCAACTGAATCTAATCATATAATATAAAACGTTGTTTCAGTGTTTTACTGAGACTTGTACAGAATACAAAATAATGTCCTAAAGTAAGTTTCAAGTCTTTGAAATTAAAGGAATTCAAAGCAACTTCCAAAAATCTAACACAACACAATAAAATGGTACAACATCCTGATATGATACCACAGAAATTGTGTACATTGCAGTAATATAAAGTCACAAACACGCTTGTGTGCCCTTTTCTCTTTTTGTGGAACAGAAAGAAAACAGAATTTGTGCACATTTTGACTGGGCTGCATGTGATCCCTCTCTGCAGGTGTATCTGTTTGCTGAAGCGCTGGCAGAAGGAGCTGTTAAAATGGGAATGCCAAGTGCTCTGGCACACAGCATCGCATCTCAAACTGTTCTGGTCAGTTTCACTGTGTGCGAGTTTTCGCTTCACTGTGGCGACATCAGCAATTTTATTATTGCTAAGAATACTCTTTACTCTTTCACATTTTATGCATGCCAGCACAATGCCTGAGCCCACCGTCATTAATTTGGTTCCTGTTCCATCTGTCGCAGGGCGCCGGCAGATTATTACGTGACTCTGGGAAGCATCCGGCTCAGCTCCGCTCTGAGGTCTGCACCCCAGGTGGAACTACCATCTACGGGCTTCACACCCTGGAGCAGGGCGGTGTGAGGGCGTCGACCATGAGCGCCGTGGAATCTGCCACCGAGAGAGCCAGGGAGCTCGGCCGGAAGTCAGCATGCAGGAAATGACGGCCGCTGTTTGCCTTTATATACCCGCTCAGTGGACCTTATTCAAGCCTAACAATAAACTGACTTTTTGGCTCAACCAATCACAATGGAACACAAAGACAAAGACTTGTCCATTTTTTATTTTATTTCATTTTCTCCCTTTTATTTTTCCCTTTTTAAGTGCAGTTCATACTCATTCATACTCTTTTTCATGTCTTTGACCGGAGGGATTAGTTGTGAGCAAAAAGGAAATATTGTCTTAATCTTGACATTGACGAGTAAATTATTCGATCATGAGCCTGTGATTTATTTGAGAGAATGGCTACTTCTACATGCACACCAATAATCCAGTCTTTACTCACTAAGGCAGTAATGCAAGTAAGGTGTCGCCCAAATTAGATTATTCCTGTGGTTGTGGATATTGTAATCACAATAAGATGCACAGTAATTCTATTTTAGGCACATTTATTGAAGGCCTTGTTAGACTTCAATAAAGGCTGGGGTGGGGGAGGGAGACTTTACTCTGTAGCATCGATCAGTCCAAGAATCAACTTGTTTAAACTTACTAAAGCCTTACTAGCAATGATTGGGTATATTATGTGCATGTAATGTGGACTACAGGATGGAAGTGAAATGTGTGGATGTATTTAATTATATTAAAATATAGTATTTAATATTTGGCCAAATGAAGCTTAAAACTTAAATTTGGAATAGTGTCAGAGTGATCGTGGTTGTGCAGCTGCTGATAGTTTCTGTCCCAGGTGTAGTGAACATCTACAGTATTTACTGGCTTTGTGTATAACACAATGTTGAGAAATAATATTCATGATCTACGATGCCGAGTGTGTAGGATGGGTTTTCATAAAGTGTCATAATGTGAACCGGCTCCCTTTGTGCATTGACTTATTTTTTGAGTTGAAGCTCAAATTCTCAATGACTAGAGGCGATATGAAGTCACACAGATCAGTAGAAAAATAGATGGAACTGCTTTTCTCTGTTTTATATCATTGTAAATTGAATATTTGGGGGTTTTGGATTGTTGGTAGGATGAAAAACAATTTCAAGACATCACTTTAGAGTTCAGGAAATTGTGATGGGTAAATTTTCCACCTTTTTTTGTTTTGTTAACCATTTAATTACCAACCATTAACTGATTTATCCAGAAAATAACTGGAGGATTTACTTATATTGAACATAATTCTTAGTTACAGTCCTAATCTCACCATGTTTCTGGATCAACCTATAGAGTGAGCCCAGCATCATGTAATGAGTCTGACATGATCTCCACAACTGCTACTACATGTGTTATATTTTCACTGGCTAGAGAAGAATCTTATGCAAACATGAGCAAAAACAACAATAGCTTCAAAGGTTTCAAAGTTGAATTTCTGAAAATATATTCTGAAACAGAAGAGAATTTGATTTCTGTTTTAAGGAAATTAAGGTTTTTTTCTTGCCACTGCTTTGTCTGTCACATTACTGGGTTTAAGAGTTGGGGAAATGTGTGAAGTTTTACAGCAACACATAAGATGTCATAAACAGTAAAAGCTTATCATACTGGGACAAAGGTTGAAAGTGCAGGAAGTCGTCCTTTAAAGCTGCTGTAGGTAACTTTTATAAAAAATCTGTTTCCTCTGGCTCGTTGTAGTGCTCCTAATGGCATTTGCAAGAAAATATATTAATATGTTTTAGCTGATTGTTGAATCTCATCCATCCTGGGAATGTGACTCAGCAATCAACTATCTCTCTGGCCTCTGATTGGTCATCGTTCAGGCCCTGGTGGATTCTTTCCAAATGCCATTAGGAGCACAATGAAGAGCCAGAGGAAGCAGATTTTTTCGCAGATTATCTGTCTCATGTAATACTATCAGGATATAATGAAAAATATGACAAAAAGTATTTTTTATAAAGATAGATAGATAGATACTTTATTTATCCCGAGGGAAATTCAAGTATCCTGTAGCATACAAAATACAAAACATACATTAAATGTACATTAAACTAAAATTAAAAAACCCTGACCTTAAGAATAGAATTAAAAATAAAATAGAAGATAAAATATTAAGTATTATATATATCATATATAAAATTAACGGTATCTACAGTAAACAGTGCAAATAATAATAAAATGACCTACTGCAGCTTTAAACTAACTAAACTCCTGGAGGTCACAGTTTCTAACGTATATTCACATCACTGAGGGTCAACTATGCATGATATTAAAGATGGGGCAACATTAATGATTCATAATACCTCCCCCACCCGTCTAAGATCACACAACCCCCGCTGCTCCTTGCTTCCTCCTCCTCTTCCTCCTCCTCTTCCTCCTCCTCCTCTTCCTCACTCACGGC
Source organism: Morone saxatilis (assembly GCF_004916995.1). Classification (NCBI taxonomy): domain Eukaryota; kingdom Metazoa; phylum Chordata; class Actinopteri; family Moronidae; genus Morone; species Morone saxatilis. The sequence continues at coordinate 2,881,885 of NW_023339674.1, forward strand.
TGGAGAAGCACACGTTTTATCCACCGGCCTGGTTTCTCGCACCGACAGGACACACACACACACAAAAGAAAACAGCAGTAAGTAAGGTTCCCGCTGCCTGACAGCCGGGGGTTTCAGTGCGGGGCTGAATGCGGGGCTTCATTTAAACACGTTTAGTGGAGATAAAAGATGAATGAACATGAACAGCAGCAGCGAGCTCGACGTGTGTTGGCCGATGCTAGCAGCCTGCTAGTGCTAACGCGGATGTCACGCCGGCTGGACACCGGCTCCAATGGCCGCTGTTATATTCTGACATTATATGTATTTATATACACACGACCGAAAGGAAGAAGTAAAGCTTTAGGGGTCACATTTTGGTTGCTTTGGTGTGTTTTAAATGAAATGCTAAGCGCCTGCTGTTTTGTCCTAGCTGCTTGAACATGACAGATTGGGTAGTGTTGAGGTTAGCAGGGAGCTCCTTTGGATGGGGACAGCTGATTTTAATGCTTCTCTTCTTTATTGTGTAACATCCTGTACGACAGACCTTTCTTTATGATACATTTATCATCTTTTTAGGGAAAGTTTTCAAGTGTAAAGTCCTTTTTTAAGAGGAGCCTGTTATCTGTAACTGTACTGTAAACTGATACAGTTCAGATGTGTGCTTGAGGATGGCTCTTGGGAGAATTAGATTTAAACTTTAAATGATATAAAATGACTGTATTAATGGTAAGTCTGTCTTGCTGAAGCGCCCTTGAGCAAATCACTGTACCCCACCCCTTCCTGGGGTGTTGTAATGCATCTGACCCTGCAATTGATCTCCTTGTGGGGATGGTAATCCTTTACATTGGCATCACTGGTTGTGGACACTTGACACGGGTTATATGATGATGAGATTGCAGAAATATTCATATGTGCACGACGAAATAAGTGAGCACTTAAAGGATATGTATTTTTATATGTATGTCGGCAACTAGATAGATAGATAGATAGATAGATAGATAGATAGATACTTTATTTATCCCGAGGGAAAGGAAATAGAAATAGCTTGGTATCTAATCTGGTGTAAGAAAACATAATCTTGTTGGGTACAGACCCCAACAAGTTTCACATCATCATGATTTTAATTTCCCACACTAATCGTGACGTAATATCTGTCACAATAATTTCAATATGATGTTTTTGAAGTATTAGTGTAAGCCTAATGTAACGTATCTGCCGAACAGCTCAACTGTTGTCAAACTCGTTCCTTTATTACAATTAACATGGACACGGGTTTATTTTTAGTCAGTCCCCACATACACCGTCCTGCTGCCAGAAATACTTACTAGAGCGCCAAATGTGTATTAATACGCTGCTTAAAATAGTCCATTGTTTCCTTCTGTTTTTGAAAGGCATTTGTTAAAACCTACAAGGCTCGGCTTCGATTAGAGGAGTTGCAAAGTATTGAGAGTTGGCACTACCACATTGTTGGTTTTGGTGTAGTCCATCTAAAATAGTTCATACACTGGTTGTCAATAGAGCTGCATCAGAAGGGGCGTGTCCTAAAAATAACCCCCTAAAGAAAACACAAGAAATGATCAAATGTGGCCGAGAGATCTGGCACATACAGTCTGCATACAAGAGTGCTGTTATCGACGCTTTAACAACACTCCTAATGTTGCATTCTGGTAGGACAAGCTTTACAGAAAATGTTCATTTTTGATGATGGCGAGGAAACTAAGCTGTCCCTAGGGGCTTCCATTTGAAGGGAGGAGAAAAGCAGATAAAGTAGGGAGGAGGAGGAGGGGGAGGGGGGGCTTTGGGATGCATCCAAGTTGTTGCTTGATATCAGAGGCATTTATTTAGAGACATCTTTAACACGTAGCTTCTTTCCCCTCGTCTTGCATTCAGAATTTGACAAGTGAGTATTCTGTATAACCCTGACATTTGCCTCCTGTTCTTGAGTTTTCTTTTGTCCAAACCCTTTTGTATCCGCTTCACTGTTTTGCAAGGTGGTGATTGTTCACTTTCTTTTTTTAATGGCTTGCGGTTAACTGGATGAAAAGAACGTGTTGAGCATTTGATTTTCATACTAATATAAGCTCAACACCTTTTACCGAGGAAGGTGAGTCGAGAGCTTTTTCTAATAGACATGAAGCAGGAAATGCCTTCCCAAAGCAGTGCCCACGTCTATGTCAGTGGTGCAATAGTGTTACTAATATAATAATATAATATTACTAACATCCACATGGTGAAACATTAAGGGAATGCATTTCCTGTATTACAACAGAATAACGTAACGTCAGGAAAATGGCATGGCTTGAGCTTTGTGTGATTTGTTAAAAGAGCAAAACCTCAATGTCAGTACTGATGATGAGTTTTCTTGCATGGTGTCAGTGCTTTTCAAAGATCCATCAAGGTTAGCATGTGATTTTTAAGCTCCAGTATTTTGCCTTTTGATTTGTCACATTCTTTTCTTTTTTTGTATGTCCTTGTGTGATTGTGTCATGGTTTGTCAAGTCTTTTGTCAATTTTTTAGAGTTCAAAATGAAATGGAATTTAATTTCATAACAAAGTTATGGAGAAAATGGCTCAAAATGAAGTGATGGTTAGACATAATGCACCAGTTAACAGAACATTATAATGTTGAAGAGCCATGATACTTACATGCATCTTATGAAAACATAATTAAACAGAAGACATTATGCTAATTGCATTCACAGACATTGCCTGAATGTACCTTTGGTAAATGCCTTCGCAGGATGAGCGTGATAACGATGGGCTGTAGTGTTACAGTGGCACTGCAGAACTCTACTGTGTCACTTTAAAGCATATAGAACAAGCTGGACACAAATACATTGCATGATGATATGTGCGTCTTCCTGTCTGGCTAAATATAGCTGTGTGTATGTTTTCATTGCAAAAACTGTACTTAAAAGCAATCATTGTCCAAGTTCCACTAACGGCAAACCCAAGTCATGTCTACCAGCAGTGCTGGTCGTGTGTAAAGTGTAAGTGGTGTTTGTCTGTTTGGGAAATCATTGTGTAGCAGGAACTGCAGCTCAGATCAGAACTGGCATTTTTAATTTCTGGCTTCATTTAGACAGTCTCCAGCTGGCATTAACACTGACTTTCCTGCTGTTTGTCTGTCAAAGCATGAAAGTCAGTGTTAATTGTCCCTTACTTAATTCTTGAGTTTATACCATGTGAGCTTCGCTTCATTAGGATTCTTTACTTGATACTGACACTTGACAAATCTCACTGAAGTTGATTCCATTCACTAAACACTTGTGTTCATCTGCATGGTTTTCTTCTCATTTCCTGCATGCTTCTCGTGTTTCTCTGGGACTGATTCGTAGACTCTGTTTTGTAGTGTATTATCATACATACAACTCTATAACAGTCAGTTTGTTTGTCTAATAGATCAATCCCTTTTTGTCTCTTAACCTTCCTGTGTCTCTCTAACTAATCCAAAAGCCTGTACCTGTTATTCTCTTCTTTTTTCTTCCTGCAACGGATCAAAGATGATGTCTAAGAAGATCCCCCAGTGCTCTGCAGTGGATCAGTCAGAGCACGATCAGCCTCCCAGCAATTGTCAGGTGGACCGGTCCGCAAATGCAGCACTGGGGTGCAGGAAGAAGGCTGAATCAGGTCAAAGAAACGGAGAGACGGCGTCATCATCCCCAGAGAGCGGCAGCTTGAACGGAGATGGAAAGCGCAGCGGAAAAAGCCGCCGTCGCAAGAAACGATCATCCAATCCCGAGAGTCGTTCTGAGGGGAAGGTGGACATTAAGACCAAGAGTGAAGAGAAGCCAGACAAAAGGACCGGCCAGCCGCCTGACCCCCGGGCCGGGCTCATTGGCCTGCAGTCCGAGTGTGCTAGTGTGTGGTTTGAACGCAGCATCTACGAGCGAGCCGAGAGCCTCTACCAGTGTTGGCTGGCGAGCTCCTCCAATGGGACCACCCAGTCAAACCGGTCACCCCCAGCCCCAGGGAAACATTCAAAGTCTCCGTCCACTGTGGCTCCATCTTCCTCAGGACAGGCGTGCCACCACGGTGATCAGGTGGCGTGCCACCACGTCGTCCAGGCCGTGTGGGTGAACAAGACCACCTTTGACCAAGCAGAACGCCGCTTCGTAGAAGCATCCACGCCGTCCATTCCAAATTCTCTAGACATCCCAGCCCAGCCCAACCGCGCCATTGCACCCAGAACACCCGACGAAGGATATCAGTCTCTAGCCCCGACTCCTGCCACCCCTGTCGCCCAACAAGCAGCTGTCACGCCAACCAATCGACAGTCGATTAACGGCCTGCCCCGCATCCCCGTGGAGCTGCTGAGAGATGTGTGGCTGGAGAAACCGCTGTATGACCGCGCCGAAGCAGCCTTCTACCAGAATCTGTACGGTAACAATTCCTCCAAACGCTCCAGCTCCGCCTCCACTTCCAGAAGTAGTGACCACCCTCAAAGCCTTGTAGAAGAGGAGGAGGAGGAAGAAGAGGAAGTGGTGGTGGAGGAAAAACGGGTGGTCCCGCAGGGTAAAGCAGAAGTCTTCCACGCTCTGCTCCCTATTCAGGAGGAAGAGGAGCCGGCCGAGGTCCTAGAGAAGGAAGAGGAGTCGGGGGCCGGAGTTTGCTACTTTGCGCACCCGGACAACGAGCGGGTGTGGTTGGACAAATGGCGGTATGATGCTGCAGAGAGCCGTTTCCATGGTTACAGTGGGAGTGAAGCTGTGGTGGCGAAGAAGGGCCGGCGGCCAGAAGCGGCATCGGTTACCTCCCCCGCCCCAATGAGGGACAAGTATGACCAAACCGGGAGAATGGAGCCGCTCCAGATGTTTCAGTTTTACCTTTCATTGTTTTTCTTTACGTAATCATGTGTTTCCCCATTGTTTCTGAGTGCCTGAACATTACTCTTATTCATTTGTCTTGGTTCATCGATTCTTTATTCCTTGAGGTCTGTTTCAACATTTCCAGAATGACTGTTGTTTGTATGAACCATTGTTGCGTTTTGCCAATTGAACTCCATTTTAACGTTTCTGTTGCACAGTTGCTTTGGGGTGGTCTGTTTGTGGGGAGTGTAGATAAAAGAATACATAAAATAAGCCATTTTATGATGGAAAATGTAAGATGTATTTAATATAGATCACATAGAAAGTGATTTAAGCATAATTATTATAAGTAGTAATAAGATTTATTTTTTCCTTTTTCCCTGACCTCCTGTGTCGTGTTCATACATCCCTCTCTTGTCCTTCCTTGCTCTCGTCTGTAGAAACATGAGTTCCGTGGACTTTCTGGCCCAGGAGAAGATCTGGTTTGACAAACCTCGCTATGACGAGGCAGAGAGACGCTTCTATGAGCGAATGAACGGCTCCTCACAACCATCACAGGTACCGTATTTGTGCTCATTCTTCAAGTTCTCTTTTGTATTGATATTACATTGACCAGATTTAAAAACTTGGTGCAGTCTATCCACTCTGCATAAGCACTTTATGATGATATGATGAAGAGGGCTAATGTACAAGGTTGAAAAAAAATATAGCTTACAAAGACACATTGAATCTGTTGAGTCTCTCAATATTAGTGTTACTGAAACTTTGCAAAGGATGAATAAAGTAAAAGATGGATCTACATTGACATGTATTATTTTTCTTTAAGGACGTTGGAGCTAACACCATTCTGCAAGACATTGCTCGGGCCCGAGAGAACATCCAGAAATCTCTAGCAGGAGTAAGTACACGCTGTGGGCCGACTCTGCCTCTTATCTTCACAGTACTGAACGTGTAGTCTGAGCAAACTGTAGCCCCAAATAAGCTAAGGTCACACCTCTTGTACACACATTGACACGTCACTATTATATGGCCTGAACATCGGATTAATGAAACACGATGAGAAACCTTCAGTGAAAGGCAATTTCTTTCTTTCTGCTCAGCATAGTGTGCTTTGCTGATTGTAATGACTTTTAATCAAACTTCATTTTTATATTTTGTATAGCCCCTTTCATACAGATGAGTGCAGTCCTTTAAAATGACTGACAAGCTGATAATAAGACAGACCAAGTCTAGGCTGTAATAGAGGGGAATACAAACTTGGTGGAATAGAAAAAAACGATACAACAAAGACAAAAAGACGATAAAATAGATTGAAGAGCTGTAACAATAAAATAATTTAATACAAGCTAGACTAGAAACTAAAATATATGTAAAGAAGAAAAGACTAAATTAAAATAAATCTAAGAGGAATAAAAAATAAAATAAGTGAATAAAATAAAGTGAACGTCCAGCTGAAGTGGTAGGTTTAAGTTTGTATTGTTCCCCTAATTGCAGGACTGATATAATTCCTTCACCACTGAGTCGTAACATTTAGGAAGATTATTATCCCAGTGCCTTAAATCATGTTTTGTATTTCTAAAATGACATTATATTTTTTTTAGAGGTTAGAAGTTTAGAAGTTTTTAGAGGTTTTCTTTTTATGGTTCCCCTGACAGGTTTAACTAAATAGTGTAATAGTGTTGCTGATAAAAATAGTTTAGGTAGAAGCTTGGTGTTCAGCTGAAGCCATCCTTCCTCTACAGAGACATGAGTGTCAGTGTGGACATACAGTAGCTGCCTTCATTCTGCCATCTTCCATAACCTGCCAGCCCTACAGGGTTTTGGTCAGTTTGCTTTCTGTTTCACACTCCTCAGTGGCAATCCTTCAGCTTCTGTTCTGTTCCTCCATCCCTCCCTTTTTCATGCTTTAAATCCCCCCCCCCAGCTGAAGAATACATTGTGTAGCAGAGGGTCTGCTCAACCTTCCAGCCAACAGTCCCAGCTTGTAAGTGCCGCCAAGCCTTGTGTTTCCCTGGGAAACCCCTCGCTGACACCCCCCCGCTCGAGTTTGAGTTTTCCTGAGTTCAACCTTTACCTCCGCTTGTAGATGTTTTTGTGTGGAGTGTTGCAGACCAAGTAGCTGCTTATCACTTTCTATCAGGCTCCATCTACAGCTCCTGTGTTTCTGCTGCTGAGATGGACGCTGGCTGTGTGTTGTGTGTTAACATACAAAGTCTGCTTAACAGGGTTTGATGAAAGGACTAACACTGTTTGGGCCATTGGATGTTGCCCTCAGTAAACTCTCTTTGTGTCTTTACTGTGCAGAGCAGCAGCAGTGCAGCTGATCAAGGAGAAATCGTCTCCCGCATTAAGAGCCTGGAGCTGGAGAACCAGAGCTTACACAAAGGTGGGTTGGTTTGACGTCGATCAAATATTAATGCATTTGTTTTGTTCACCTGTGTGGAGGCTATTTCAGTGTGCTCAGGGACTGTGTGGGTATTATATAAGCCACCATTAGCAATTCAGAATAATCAAATGTAGTGCTGTCACAATTACTTTGGCTTTTTTATTTGACAAATAACAATTTTAGGTAATTTGTCAAAAGTGTTTTTTCAGTTTTTCTTTATAATTATAAACAATACATTTTTGAAACTGTTAGTAATTCAAAGTCAGCAATTGCAAGAGGACTCCTCTGGCATGCAGCTTATGAGGATGATTTGTCCTTATTTTATATATATATATATTTGATATACTAAATAATTGATTAATTGAGAAGGTTAGATCAATGGAAATATTTGTTGCATAATTAATTGGAGCCCTAATCACCTCGTCTGTCTATGTTAAGGCTGACAAATGGTCATCACATGTAACCTGAGCCAACTTAGCCAACTTGTCTAAAAACTGCTCTTTTATATGACCAACAAACTACAAAAATACTCAACTAGACAAATGCTACAATGAATTGTCGTGGCTTGTTGTTTATTGTCATTTATCTTTGTATGTGTTCCCTTCCTGTACAAACACTCACTGACTCTGGTCCTCTTTCTTTAGTCGTCGATGACTTGAGGGCTGCTCTTTCCAAACTGGAATGTCGTGTGGCCGTTCTGGAGAAATCTCCCACTGCTGTGACCCCGGCTCCCACTCCTTCAGTTCCCTACACTAATGTGAGTTTAGATCAACCGCTTTTATCAACTCCATCATCTTGTCTCAGTTTTATTGTAGCTCCAGTATGTCACCACCTCTGTGTGAGCATGTGCTTATTTTTACTCTGTTCAGGGAACTACCGTCCAGCAGAAGACCTCCGCCCCGGTTAAAGAGGAAGAGGATGATGACGACGATGATGATATTGACCTGTTTGGTAGTGATGATGATGATGAAGAGGCAGAGAAACTCAAAGAGCAGAGATTGAAAGAGTATGCAGAGAAGAAGGCCAAGAAGCCCGGCATCATCGCCAAGTCCTCCATCTTATTGGATGTCAAACCTGTAAGTCCTGATTTACTCCACATTCATCAGAGTCTGAAAATATGAATAACAACAAGCTGAATACATTTTTTGTGTATAAGTTTGAGACTGACAGCTCTCTTCCCCTGCCTTTTTTTAGTGGGATGATGAAACCAACATGGCGAAGCTGGAGGAGTGCGTGCGCTCGGTGCAGGCTGACGGTCTGTTATGGGGCACGTCCAAACTGGTTCCTGTGGGTTACGGCATCAAGAAGCTCCAGATCGCATGTGTGGTGGAGGACGACAAGGTGGGAACAGACATGTTGGAGGAGGAAATCACCAAGTTTGAAGACTATGTAAGTACTGTGCAATACACTTGGTGTTCCTGCAAAGGGCTCACACGCACACACACTTTTAAACATCTGGAATTGACTATCTTGATATTTGTGAGTTAACGGGGAATCTGCAAGTCTTAAAAAGTAGTCTGCAATTCCACTGACTATGTGAATGAGTAAACAAATTCAGTGTTTATGTAGTTTTTTGTGAAGACATTCAGTTAACATTATTCTAAGCTTAAATAGTCTTAAAGTGTCTGTGTGAACTTGATTTTACTGTATTGATCTATATTAAGACACCTAACCAAATTAAATATCCTGACTGGTAAACTCAGCTCCCAGTTAATTAGGCCCACCTAGCTAAATCTAATGCGGTCTTATACAGCTGTCCTGCAATAAGTCCCGAAGATAATGATGTTCAGTATTTGTTGACATTGTTTTCGGTTAAGTTGAGTCAACATAAAAAACTGAACGTTGTACCCTTCATGATAACATTTATTGCAGGGCTTGTGCTAGCCTGCATTACCCTTAGCTTGGCGTACCTAATTAACTGGTACAAGTCAGTGAATCTTCTTCTCAGTCACTGCCAGCACGTTGCTGCCATCATGTGGTCACAATGAGGCTGAAACAAAGGATTGTCCAGTTACTGTACAACACAAATCAGAGTAGCGTTCCCCAGGTGTGAGGGAGCCTGGAGAATAACCCCGTTCCTTCTGCTCTGTTTCAGATCCAGAGTGTCGACGTAGCAGCTTTCAACAAGATCTGATTCCAGTGTGTCTTTCTGTCTTTCGTAAACGCTTTGTTTCTCTGCTGATTATGTCAACGGTTAATAATAATAAAATCCAACTCTTGCACTGAAGCTAACGTCTCATGGAGTATGATTTAAGAAGATGGAAACAAATGTAGTGTTCTTGTCCTCAGTTTGTAAGGATCATGAACTGATCGACGAGGCACCCAGATTTTTAGACGTTTACTTCTTACTCAAACAATGGAAGTGAAAGGAATTTAGTTTGTGGTTGTACACCATTTAAAAAGTCAACAGCAAGTCTTAACAGAAACAAAGGCCTGGTTACTGACGGTTTCTTCCTGTAGAAAGTAGTTCCAGTGAAAAGTCCTCAGTGAGGTTTATGGATTGGTTAGAGAAGCAGGGACATTGTTTTTGCAAAGAGGTGCTGTCAATTTTCTAGAAGTCATTTTTATGTTATCAGCGCCACAAACAAAATTCATTTTCCTGTAGTATTGGGGTGGAGGCAGAAATCTCAGCTATATATTTCAAAACTATATCTACAGTATGCTGAACACTGCAGGGATCAGACTACGTGACACTGCAGTTGTAATTGTCACTGTCAGTTGAGGTAGATGTTAAACTCAGACCAATCCCAGCTGACAGTGTTTCACTTCAGGCCTGACACCTGAATGTTAACCATGGTGACCAGATCATGTCGGAAATGTCCAACTAGTAACATATTATATATTATAACAGACATAACATTGGTTGTTGTCCACACTACACAGGATAAAATGACAGCCTAATGGACTGATGTCATGTAGTCTGATCCTGGCAAAAACACATCAGTCCCTGAGGTATTACCAGCCTTCACTGATAATATACAGTATATCCAACTAGCTATCAGTGCAGGAACACTGTCAGTACTAGAGCCTGACTGACAGCTCATTTCTGAGGCTATATAAAAAAAACTAAACACATACAATAAAAATATTGAAGTTCAGGTTACAAAAATAATAAAAATGCCAATTAGAAATGATCTATAATAAACTACACTATATACTATATTATACTATATTTTTTATTGGGCAACATTTACTTTACTAAAAACACTCAATTACTGACCTAATGAGCGTGTAGATGTTCAGATGTTCAGGTGTACAGAAGCACAGCGGACCCTGGTGGTCCAGGAACAGTTTGGTCCTGCAGGACGTCGAGCTGGGTGGAACCTCCACCGCCTGCACCTCGTTTCCATGGCAGAAGGAAGACGGAGAGTTGTGTCCCAGTCTGCACTCGTTGGATGATCCCTCAGGATAAAATTGGATAAAACAATACAATGAAACAGAAGAAAGGAGGCGAATCAGCTGTTGAGAAAAAGCTGCTGGTGTGTTTGCGGCTGCAGGAGAGCAGCGCTCCAGAGACTCTCAGAAAGAGAACCAAGTTCAGATTGGACAATTATTGAGATCATTGTTGTGGAACTTTTGCTTTGTACTTGTATTGTACTATCTCTAAAAGAAGAGAGGATGTCTATAGACAGGTAGGATTAACATTTCAGCAATAAAATCACAAACAAAATCACTATCATAATAATGTCTGTCAAGTTATTAAGTTTGTAAGTATGTTTCATACTCTGTACTTTTATTACAAAGTCTGTTTTACTGTATGTACAAGAGTAAGTATGATTCTTAAAGGAATTCAATTATATTGAAGTTTGTTGCCAGTTCATTTACTTTCAATTGACTAACTGATTAATCTCCTTATGATTTCAGCTCTAGTGGTATTAATATGCAGTGTGCTGACCCAAAATGTGATGAAACCATTTCAGTAAAGGAGGACCTTCGTGTTGTTTTTCTGTTATTGTGTTCTTAAGGGTGTGTCAGCACACACACTGACACAAAGACCATGATGACACAACCCCATGGTGGCAGTACATAAATATTTTAGCGAATAAAACAAGCTCATAAAACAACTCCATATCTACTATGCACTGGGGGCGAAAGCAGAGCAGGCAGTTAGTGCAGTTAAATGCATTGTAACATTCAGAAGGACTGCACACTTTGTTTCTGCCTCTTTGATTTGCTCTGCAAGATGTCTCAGAAACAGCAACATGACAGAATAAAACCACGTGTCAACAAAAATGTTACCTTAATAAACCTTTAGGAATCAATGTTACTAGAAGAGTCCTCACCTCTCCATTAGTCCTCTCGGGGTGGACCGAGGACGCATTAAAGGCAGGGTCCAAAGGAGGAACAGAGGGGTTCACAGCACCCATACTGAAGCTGGCGCTGCACTGTCACAGCTGCAGACTCGCTGGCGGTCCCTGTAGTCTGTCGGGCAGCTCAAACAGTAGCTGTGGCCACATGGGATGGTGACTGAGGACCCTGAGGAGCTGGGCTGCGCTGGTTCAGGTTCACAGTGACAGCGCCTGAGCCACTGCTGCAGCACAGAGAGACAGCAGATAACGTGTGCATCAAGTAGTGAAACAGCTTCTATACCTGCACAGCAGGAGCGCCTACTTTCTCTCCATTGTTGGTCATAATACAGCTCTTTACGTAATATTATCTTCATTATATGAAACTGCACTGAACTAACAGTTTGTTTTGTCGCATGAAGGTACCCTGTGTACTGCTCTGTTTGTATGGCTGCATTATAAACAACTTCAGAGAGCAGAAATATAGATATATGACCCGTATAAACAAAAAGAAGACTGCAGGCTGCTGTAAACAAACAAGTTAAATACAATTTGCAAATGTCTGAGGTAAAGCCTTCAGAAAACAGACAATGCAGTCAGTGAGAGACTGTGAGCGCAAACCGAGTATCTATTGACTTTTTATCTATTAACTTTACTATTGTATGTAATTGTTTTCTGTGCGTGCTGCTCACTTTATCTCAAACAGGATTTAGCCTACAGAGGTAATGCAGTTTAATCACATTATATTCTGCAGTGCACCACATGATGGCAGCAGGTTTCATTTATTTTGAATGTAGTTTATAATACACTGAATGAACACTGTACAATTAAAGCTCCCTCTTTAAGATTTTACAGGTAACTTTAAATGGTCAGTTAGACACTTGGTGCTGTAAGAAAGCCTGGGTCAGTACATACATTGCACAGTTTATCCACTTTACTAAACATTTCTGCCAAGCTCCATCATTCAAAATGTGTTCCTGTTGCTTTATCAGTGTGTAGGAATACAATGAGGCTTAATGCACATCAATCTGTAACTTAATGATCATATATGATAAGCTAATTGTGACAGCCTTGGTAAATTTAATACAATCAGTGTTTGCCTGGACTAAAGTAAAACCACATTCCAACACGCTTTAGTAAATGTTAACAGTGAAACCCCTGACTGGCAGTGAACACACCTGTTTGGTCCCTTAGGCCTGTTTAAACTGAAACTGATTTTAAGGCTTTCAGCAGATTTTCCTTTTCCTGGAATAATTCCCAACCTTTTAAAAGAATTCCAGGCTGTGGATATGATGCTGCTTGAAATGAATAAACCCTGACTGTACTGAAAGTTAGTGAAGTTTGTTTGTGTTTGTGTCATGATGAAAAGCCTCTTGGCCAATTCCCAAAACAATATCACCTCCTAAAAACAAAGATGGCGCATCGTTGTGTTCACTGTGCTGCAAACTGAATCTGTTTAAAGTTCAGTCCACAGTTTCAGTTTCACTCACCTGGCAGTCTGCGAACAGGTGGGAGGAAGAGGAAACATGGAAGGGTTCAGAGGAAGAGAGAGGAAGAGTTCAGTTTGAGTTTGACTGCCGCCTGCTGGTTGAACACGGAATCACACCCTGCAAAACGCAAACAAACACTGTATTATATTATATTATATTATATTATATTATATTATATAGCATGAGTAGAATATATGGATGTGGATTATTAGAGTAGCTGTTCAAGTTTTTAAACCTATATTTTTTTAATGCTGTATCACAAACAAACCATTCACCTCCATATTGCTGAAATATCACGGATACATTTCTCAGGTATAGAATGTCATCGCTTAAATTTGATGGATAGCTTAAAAGTGGAAGTTCAAAGATCATTTTTGACTTCATATAAATAATCTCTCCTCAAAGTAGCAGAAAGATGATTCAACTCCACTCTGTGGTTCTTTGTTTCTACCTTCTAAAACAATAATGGATTTTGAATTAGAATGAATAATGAACCTCACTTAGCCTACTGCTTATTTATTACAGTAGAAATAATGAATAATCGTTTTCAGAATTAATGTTATTCTGGGTTATTGGGTCACTTTTTTAAAGATGTAATGACTCTGGTTGACCAGTAGATGGAACTGTTTAGCCTAGTCTAGGCAAATGTATTCTTATAGTATTATAGAAGAGGGTAACTGTAGGGTGAAGCTTTCAAATCATAAAGACAGCCTACACACTTTATTTCTAATCTCTAAAGTAAAAGGTGTACGCTGTCATATATAGAGGGCGCTGTGGTGAGTAGACTCACACTGAGGGAAATCTGAAAAGCACTTTTTCCATATCATCCTATAAAAAGTATCTAAATCACATCATAGTCAGGATGAAGAGGCACACCGCTGCAGTGTGGTTGTCCATGTTTGGGGCCCAACTGAAGAATGTGTCCGCTTCACTTCATTGACCTCAGACCAGCATTTCATGGACTGTATGGAAGTTACATTTAGGACACTATTTGATGTTCAGTCTACTATGAAACGACTCCTTTGGAATATATATTCTGAAATACACATTTAAATATTCCGGTGAGTAATTAGCTTTATATAGAACTTTTAAAAACAGTAGTTACAAAGTGCTTAAGAGAGAGAAAAGAGACCTTAAAAGAAACAGACGCGGAACATTAACTTATAACACAGCCATGCTAAAGGCTCAGTGACCGCGTTGTTATGGATCCCAAAGACACACCCTGTGTAGCATTCAAGCGCTGGGATTGGCCAGGAGCCCATGCTCTAATTTGTGGTTAACGTTGTTAAAAGGTCTATTTTAACCCAACCTATGACATTTTCCTAAACTTAACCAAATAGTCTTGTTGCCTAAACACAACCAAACTGCGACTAAAAACTGAAGATTATTTAAAAAAAACAACTAAGTTTAAAAAACTTTCTCACAGAGGAGCCAAACCCCAATCTCCCAGATAGAGGGCCTCGGATTAACCATCCACCACTACGTCCTAGCTAGGTTTGGACTGTTTCGCTATTTATACGACACAAAAAAGCTTTCTGTACGTCACCTGATGAGCATCGCGGCTCGCCAATCCTTCACCATCATCGTTAAGTATGTTAGCATGCTAACATTTTATTACACAAAGTACAGCTGAGACTGATGTGCTGTAGCCATTTAGTCATAAACTTGGGCAATTTTGACCTGATAATGGTGGTGATTAGAATTCATTCTGAGGGGGAATAGTTGAAGAGACCAGAAATGTCATCTGGATGGTGGCACAACAGGAAAAAGTCAGAGGATCACCCAAATCATAAAGATTTATTATCTGGGGACTATTAATGTCCGTCCAGAAAACGTTGAGATATTTCACTGGATAACTGAAAACGGCTTTATGGTGGAGTTATAGGAAAAGTCTGGGGTTCCCAAAAGTGAGTTGGATTCATCCACTGGGGAGAAAACAGACAGGTGGCAAATTAAAGGTAAGACTTCAGGAAATGAGTGGAGAAACATAATGAATGCACATATGCTGAATGGTACAATTAAATAATTAACATCCAATCATCTCTCTGTGTATGTATAAAAGGCTGAGCAGGCCCAGCTGATTCAGAGGGAGCGGTGCATAAAGCCCTCATTACAAAGACAAATGCACATTTGAGAGTTCAGTGGTGCAAAATCCATATTGGCGATGAGATGTGGAAACAATATTCTTGAAGTGGGTCGAGTGCATCTGTGGTGTAAAAGAGAACAGTCCACGCCTGAATGCTTGACGCCCACAGTGAGCAGTCTTGTGGCCTGGTTCTGGTCCACTTGTTCCCCTCAGAGAGAAGGGTCACTGCAAATCAATACAACATCCTGTGATAAAACATTTCTCTCTCCTGGCTCACTAAATAGTTTGATGAGTATGGAAATGATGTGAATCATATGCTGTGGCCCTCGCAGTCACCAGATCTCAACCCAGCACAACACCTATGGGAGAGTTAGACAGCGCATCATCAAATCACCAAATGAGGGAATATCTTTTGGAAGATGGGTGTTTATCCCTTCAGTAGAGATCCAGAGAATTATAGAATCAATACCAAGGGGCACTGAAGCTGTTCTGGTGGCACGTGGTGGCACGACACCTTACTGATCCACATCCTCAGACACCTGTCCACGTCCTGTAGGTATTTCAGCCTGGACCCACCGATAAAGAACACGAAGCAGACACACCACAACATTGCAGGAAGCTGCTCCAAATTAAAGCAGCAACACAGCTGAGTGGATGAGTTAAAGTCAAACACGTGTTTATAACTGTCTTTAGGGATGTGGGTGCTTTGGTTTCTGGACTGGAGGTTGGGAGTTCAGGGGTAACGTTGGGCCATTGTTGAGCCTCTGTGTAATCACTAAGTGAGACCAGCAGCACTGTGTGTCAGTTTGTTTGTGTAGATTGTACTCTTAAGTGCAGCCTGCTTGACCTTTTCAACGAAGCGCAGACATGTAAAAATACCAGGCCAGCCCTGTGTTCTGCAGCAATTAACAAGTGATTTCCTGTGTCTAAAACAAAAAGTACTCTCTGCTCCCTGAAAGCGGCTCTGGAGGTGTGTGGGAATTTATTACCTGCTGCTTTTTAGTTTTGTTTTTGTTGAGGCACTTGATTATTCTTACTCAGTCTCTGAGGGAACCCAGTCTAATGGAAATGAAAGAAATAATGCAATGCAAAGGCAGAGCTTAATATATAGCCTTCTTGAAACATGTAACAAAAAAAAACCTTTTTCCCAGAATGAACCAAATAAGATTTTGATTTGCACTGGAAACAAATGAAACAATTATATTTCACAGACAGATTTGTGTTTCTCTTCCCTGAAGAAAAATAAGCTTTCAACACAACACTGAATTTAAAGGCTGTTTCTGCAGTAAAGCACTCTGTGGCTTGTTTCACTGCACAGACAGACTAACATTGCCTCAGTTAACAGCCTGTCTGTCTGACTGTCTGTCTGTGCATCCTGCCACTCCCATCCTGTTTAGCAGGGCTTCTTTTTGACAGCCTCCTCCCATAAAGGAGGCCCTGTCTGGGCTTTAAGAGGCCGCAATAGCCCCCTAGATGACAGATGGATGGATGGATGGATGGATGAGGTGAGGACAAAGGAGGCAGTGAATTACACATACTCAGCAAAACCTTTTTTCTGAAGACTCACATTCTGTCTTTTGGTCAGTCAAGAGTGAACAACAAAAAAACAGAAGTCAAAGTCAGGCAGGAACAGACATTTGGGGCTGTGAGAGACGGGAGCAATTACTGTCTGGGACTCATCGGAACAGAGAGAGAGAGAGTGTGTGAGAGTGTGTGAGAGAGAGAGAGTGAGTGAGGCAGACAGGAAGAAGAA
>NW_023339674.1:2898697-2909384 GCF_004916995.1 Morone saxatilis
AAACAGATTAGTAGTACGGCTAGTTAACCAGTACACATGAACTAATTAATAGTTCTTTTATATACCATTTCGTGTTTCCTGAGCTAAACCAATCCAATCTGTTGAAAAAAACCACTCCTAGTCTGGTTTATAGGCTAAAACATTCCATCATTCTAGGTAAATCACTGTGTCTTATTGAAAAAGAATCTACTTCCAACACTTAATAAGAATTAAGGAATATCCCATTTAAAAGCCATCAAAACAAATGCATTTGGCTGTGTGGATAAAGAAAATAAACAAACAGAAGTGGTGAATAATGTTCTCTGCATCTGCCTTGTTTCCATATATGAGGACACCTCTTTGCCATATGATTAGTCTTGAGGGCATAAAACCTTGCTGTAATGTTCCATTTCTTCATTCTGAATGATTTACTGTGACTAATATGTTTGGAAACTATCTTTAAAGATCCCTCCAGATAGTATTAACACACACACATATATATAGTCTTGCACAGAAACAAATAAAGTGTGTCTGATGTATTTTTTTTCTGCAAAACATAGTATAATTCTTCTTTAAAAAACTTGTTTCCATATATGATTGTATAAATAAGTTTCATATTGTTATATATCTACATCTCTAAAGTTTTTACTGACTTGCATAATTTAAGATGTACATTCCTCCTTCACTTGTATAATGATGTCTATTCTCTAGGTTCTGTGCACTTCAACCTTTTTTATTCTCATTCTACAGCTGATATAATTATAAAATATGTGAAATTACACTACTGAGACCTAGGACTGACTTCCTAATATCTTTATGTTGATGTCAAAATCTGTTGTAGGATCCGCCCCTTATATAGCATTGATTTCCAATGAGCTCAGAGAAAACTTTCACTTTCATCAGAATGTATATTTGAAAATCCATACTTGTAAACTCATGTCACAGACATAAGATTTGTCATTTTCAAACATGAAAACTAGTAAAATAGAATAGTAACAACTAAAAGATAAACTACGTTTTATGTAATATGCTTCACCATATGGGGACAATTCCTTCTTGTGATTTTAGGCTGTGGAAATCTCGTATTGAAATGCCAATTTCTGTCTAGGATCTTTCATGATTGATAACACCATAGGCCTTCTATGATGGTTCCAACTGTACATTTTTGATATAGTAGACATCCTCTAAAAATGGGAACAAAGCAACTGTTGTTTTAGGAGAAATCTAGGGTCCACCATTTGACAGTTATTCTTTACAATATTACATGATATATGAATCCAGACGCAGGATATTGCTCACCTGTGTATCGCCTTTTACAAGAGAGAACAAGTTGACAAATCTAAGATAGAATTATATAAATTAATGTTTTTTGTATTTATTTTCTGTGTGTTCTTCCTTTCTGTTGCGAGCCTTTATGGCTCAGATCTGTAGGAAGTGTCAGACATCATTGGGTTTTTTTCCTTCCTTTCCTTTATTCTTCTTCTTCCGTTCAGTCCTAAGCTGCTCAGTGGCGTTTAAAGCCAAAAAAGCCACTTCCCGCTGTAAAGGAATTACCAGGATGAATGCATGCTGCACAATGCATCTGCATATGGCAGAGGTCTCAGTTTGTCTTGGGAGTCTCAGCTGGTATAGTCATCTCATAGGAGGGCCACTTCAGTGTTCAGATACCAAAAGAAAGCACAATATTCAGAATTTTTACATTATTAACAGAATACTTTACACAGAAGTTTCTATACATTTTTATATAATTATTTTATATCTGTATATTTTATGTATAAGTGGTACACACAGATACAGATACAACTTCTTTACTCAGGTAATGGGCATAAAGTAAAGACTCTGAAATGTACTCAAAGTATAAAAGTAAAAGGTACTCTCTTGGTTTCTCTGAAGGACATTTTCTGGCTCTTTCTGTGCAAAAGCCTAACTGAAACTTTAAATACACATAGGGTCCGGTCTCCCTCTCTTGTGCGTTACATCTTTTATGTCGTTTTCGTAATGTTCACCTGTCATGCATCATAAATGGCTGAACAAGGGAAGGACTATGAAGTTTAATTCAGTAGCTGCTGGAACCCAATCCAGAGGGGTACAAGAAGGAATCCATAAAGGTCATCTGCACAGGGAGGCCAGGTGAAGTTTTATCTTTGAGTTCCTTCTTCTTCTGACATTTATCTCTTACCCGCATTCCTCATCTGTATTTGCAGTCATACACATGTTCAGCTCACATATCTCACATATATATGGCTGGCATTTTGAAAGAGAAGCTGGCTGTAATCATCACACTCCTGTTCCCATCTTTTCATCAGTTTGACATTCTCCTCCTCATCTGGTGAATCTGTGTTCCACCTCGATGAGCAGACTTTACTAATCCTCCCCTCTGTTTGCGTGGCATAAAGCATGTGGAGCACAGTGCTGCGGTGCTGGCTGCCTCATCAAATAATAGAATGTATTAAATATACATTGCATGGATCTTACAGCCTCAGAAACAACCTCACACTCAGTATGGAGCCTATTTTTTAAATTCACAAAGAACATCTAATTATTCATTTTCACTGCGCTCTGAAAACGACTCATTGAAGAGCTCATTTACGGTGGCTTCGTTCTCTCTGAAGGCAGCCTGTCTGATTGCTGTGCTAATTTTCCTCTCATATATCTCGCTGCTTGGTACAAATAACACCATGATACAAACAACAACATATTGTGGAGCATAGATAAGAATGTATTTATGCCTCACAAAGAATCATACGGGGCCAGTCTGAATGTTTTTGGGGGCTTGAAAGAGCACTGGGTCTTGTTTTCTCTAAAACAAAGAGGAATACTTGTTCAGTTCTGTGGCAGACTGATAAAAAGTGTTAAACAAAAAAGTGCAAAAATATATCTTTACAGCACTCACAGATAAATCACTTTGTATTATCTATGGTCACTTAGGGATTCCAACTTTTGAATAAAATCTAATTTAATCAAAAATATGTCAGAAGCTAAAGATGCTCTAACTGCACTTTCAAATAAGGAAACCAGTGGCCACCACTGAAATCTGATTGGCCACCTCATTATGCTTACCTAAGACAAATACTTGGTGCAACTCCTGCATAAGTCAGTGCCCCACTTGTGCCACCCCAGTCAAAAAAGTCTTGAAAGGCCTCTGAGCCTCAACAAAGTGTTGCCAAAGTTTCAGTAACTTGTTCGGAAACTTTTGGGTTGGGTTGAGGGGCCTTTGTGGCAAAACTTTTCAATACGATGTTCATGTTTCTGGGGAACACTTCTTTCCACAAATTAGCAGAGAAACTCACACTGGGACATGCAATAAAGAAAGTTGTTTAGTCTGTACAGACTTCATCCAGCCTGCTAACTGTCCCCAACACTTGACGATTCATAATGCATAGAGGCCTAGATTTCTTTGTAACGAATGAATAAATGCATCATGTTTGAATTATTAAACAGTGACATGACCTGCGTGTCTTAGCTGATTGGCTGTTTACACCACTGATGTGGAAGTCAGATAAATAAACCGCCTCGACCAGGCAGTCGTCTTCATTCTTGGATTCGTCCCCCGTCGTATTCCTGCCGGGCTTTAAGACAGAGCAACAAACAGGAGGCCCGCGACACGCGCAGACGCCAAGAGGAAGACCAGGATTTCCATGAATTAGTACAAACACAGATGAATTAAACATCAGAGCAGCTTCGACTCCTGAATTCCCGCCACCACCATCTCTAAAAACAGACGATCTATCAGAGGGAGGACACAGAAGGCCTGTCTACACTCAAGATTGACACAGAAAAAAAAAACTTGCTAAAACTGGCTAGGACATCAGCTCCGTCAAAACAGGAAGTTTGCTGGCAGGACTGAGTGGGAGGCTGGCTGCACCGACGCAGGAATGAGACGAAGTAAAGACATAAAAGACAGGATATGCCCAGAATAAATGAGGAGAGGCTTTTTCTACAGAGATAAAAAAAAGAGTCACACAACATGAAATAAGGTCACGATTAGGTCTATTTCCAGATTTAAAAAAGATTACAGTCATTACAGGAGTTATTACATCCCCACTTTAAAAAAGATACATTCGGAAAATAAAACAAAAAAGGCTAAATTATTCATTTTGATTTTTGTAGCATATTTTCAATAAAAATGAAAGAATTAATTTAAGTTGCAGCAGTTTTCCGATACAATCGAGTCCCAGGTTTGCTTTATCGTTTTCAAAACTGTGCTGCATTTAGTGTCCTTCATTCATCGTATTTGCTGAAATTATGTTGACTGGCTTTACAAAGACAAAAAGAAAACATGATTCAACAACATTAAAACAGAAAGCAAGATCATTTCTTCTTGTATCAGCTAAATAACACAGATTGCCATAACTAGATTCTATGACTGAATATCAAAATAAATCACGTTCCTTCATTTGTTAGAGCAAGAACCAATTTGCATATTCACAGATATTGTAAAAAGAGAGATAGAAAATTTCCATAAAAATGTACACCACCATTCCTTCATCAGAAAAATACAAAATAAATCTTAGTGGTTTTAAATGAGCCACGGTAACTGGACAGAGCTGCTCTGTCACAGATGAAACAAAGCATGTCAGACAGTGTGACGCCCTCTGAGCATCTTTTTACCTTCTGACTAAATACAAACAGCTGTTTTCAGTCTGATCGAGTGTGTTCTCTGATACCTGGTTCATCCAGGTGTGCAGCAATTCATGACTCATGAATCCTAAAGACAAACTTTAGTGTTGCTTAAAATAGATTTCAGAAGCCAGACAGATGACAATGTGAAACACTTTTGTGCCAATTTTGGTTATTTCCAGTGAGAGTTTTCTGTATTTGTGTTTCTCTCTTTGCTTTTACAGAGTGGACAGAGCTCACTTGAATGTAAAACTCATAAATAAAATCCAAGAGTATTTTTTTCCTCTAAACTTTAACCTTGGTTGTTGCACATGCAGTCCTTTTTTATTATTAGAAATACAAAAGTAATTTGAAACCAGGATTCAGGGGCTTTCAGTTCAATAAATAATAACACAAAAACACAACTGAAGCATCAAAATCTTTTAAAATGTTGTTTTTACGTCAATATGATGTGAAAGTCCTGTTTTTAATATGTGTGATTAATTAAGTTTTGGGCATATTTTCATTGTTCAAGCTGTGTTGGTGCCTGTGGGTGCTTCAGTGCATTTGTTTTCAGAACATTTTTCCATTCTTGCTCCCTGATCTTGAAAGGTCAGTTCACCCAAATGTCACTTTTCCGATTTTCCAATTTACGTGCTATCTAGCAATGCAAATTGTTTTGTTTTGGAAACATCCACAGCTGAGACATCTGCCACCCCAATACGCTGGAGATAGTTTGTTTGTGCTGCTCAAAGCGCTGAAATTGACATTTGAAAAACTCAACAGCAGCATGTGCCCCCACAAACAAAGTTCCAGGTTTTATTCAGAACTTTAAGTTGAAGATAAGTCTGATTGCAAGATAAAACTAACCGGGTAATTTCATTTGTTTTGTGGGGGATGTCGGCTGTTTTGTTACAGTTTTAAAATGAATGGGGGATCTTTTAGGGCACTTAGTATGTAAGACAAAGTTAGAGAGACACACAGAGACAGAGAGACAAAGCTTCCTTTCTCTAACAGAGTCCAGCTCCACATTCCACTCATTCTGCTGGGCATGACCTGACCGCAACTACAGCTGTATCTCTGTGTCTGTGTCACTGTATTCTGGGAATTCTTCGCTATTTTTCGAGGTTCAGGAAATCCCTGCAAGAATACAGTGGTCACTTATAGACACCGCTTCAGGACCTCACAGAAAAAAAAAACTGTGAATGTTGATGCAGTCGCACAGACAGAAGCTCAGATAATAGTGTTATAAAGTACAGATCTGAACTTTGATTGTGCTAAAACAATTATTACAGCATGTTCCTGATCCTGCTACAGCGACACATGAAGTAAAGCGGACTGAATGAACAGCTACTGATCCAACAGCTGGATATCTTCTGCTAATGTTAGCTCACCTTTAGGCAGCCGAACACAGCGGATAAGGCTGCAACTAACGATTACTTTCATTATCATTTCATTTGTCATTTTCTCAATTAATCGATTAGTTGTTTGGTCCATAAAATGTCCTCAAATGTCCTCAAATGTCTTGTTTTGTCCACAACCCAAAAATATTCCGTTCACGGTCATAGCGGATTAAAGAAACCAGAAAACTTTCACATTTGAGAAGCTAAAAATGTCTTTCTTAGAAATGAATTATTAGCAATATAGCTGGCGATTTATTCAATAGTATTCAATTAATCGATTAATTGACTAAACGTTGAAGCTCTAAAACCAGATTCGCTCCCATGAGTCCGAAAAGTCTGAAGATTTACCTAAAGGATGTTAATTGCTATGAAGTGTTTTAACTACTTTGACTTTGGTTCACTTTTTCATTAGTAGATGAAGTGAAAATAAAGGAGAAAAAAATATCTTCTGCATGAATTATTGCTTCTCTTTTCATACAGACAGCTCAAATCTAAACTTCAGTGGAAATAAACTTTCAGAGCGATTACACAATATGACAAAAACAACCTGTCTGACTGAGCCGCTAATTTGTGTCTTTGGTCTGTCACTTAATGATCTCCTTGAATAAAATACACCTCTTTCATCTCTTTCTGTTGACAGCTCATTATCTTGCCTCTCTTTTGCTCCAAAATAACTTTTCACTAGCTTGCCCTCCACATGCCGCCCAGCTATCCATCGAGACTCTCTGGCAGGGGTTTTCGGGGGGGAAATAAGAATCCACTTTCAGGTTCATCCAGTTCACATTTTGTTATCAGCCAGGAGGCCTGGAAACCATTCTCATCATACACCAGAGGCGCAGGTAATGCATGTATGTAAATAATCAGAATCTGCTTCATAAATACATTTTTTTTTTTTTTAATTAGTATAACAAATTAACTTTTTCACTTGGATTTTAATTCCCAGCATTATGTTTCTTGCTGCCAGAGGGCACTGTTTCACTCTGAACTGGAACCAAACTGGTGAAGACAGTTCAGGTTATGCTTCCAGCAACAAAAAGTGAACAGAAAAATGGGTTGCAAAACTAAGATCGCTGCTGGAGTCCCAAAAAGTACCCAGAAATCTTTAGATTCCAGTTTACACCTGGATTTTCATATTGATATACACAATCTTTGCATCCAGTTTATTTTAAATATTCAAAAATATGAATAAATAAATCCCAGATTTATCTTCTGTTTAAAAAAAAATCTAAATCAAAACAGAAGCTACCTATTCATTGGGATTCTGATCAATACTCCTACTGGCTGAGAGCTTTCAACAGACACTTTCAGGGCCACAATCTGTGCCAAAGGCCAGCGTAGGAGGGGGCAACTTCTAAACCTCCTACTGGACCAAAAAGGAGTCAGAAATAATTGAATATGGATGACCCTGAGGGTCAAAAGGTTTCCAGTCCTGGTCAAACTCCGACAGAAACTGCTGCTTGACATTTTGTACCAAATGAACTGAAAGTGAACTTCCCCAAGACCCTTCCTTCTCTAACACGTCCACATTCGTTCAGCCTCTTCCTCTCGTTTCCTTCAACTCCTCCTGAGTCTGCATTCAGTTCTCCAGATTAACTACAAATATGATTACACTGCTAAAACTTAGTTATTCTAATTATACTGGATGTAAATAATGTCGCTATATAACTCATATAAGTTGCAGTTAGTAATTGGCTCACTGTAGCAGCGTTTGTATGACATGGACTTAGAGTATTACCACCATGAAATAAATTTCCCTTTAAATGGTTTTAAAGATGTCAAAAAGGGTTTTTGAAATTAATGGCTTGATAATATAATAACTTAATACTGATTAGTACAACCCAACTTTTTTTAGAAAACGATAGTAATAATGTTTTTTCTTTTTCAGGAAACAGTCATATTACTTTGGAGTTGTTTTACGCCTGCCAGAAATTCATTAACAGGATTTTACATTTTCAGCCCATTTAAAGGGATATTTCATTACATTAATTACATTCATTATTACATTATCTGGCATTATTGCATTTCTAAAGCAGACATGACACGTTCTTATAGCTAAAACATGATGACTACATTGTGATAAAATTGTATTTCTCAATAGTTATGTGTTCTGTAGATGAAATGTTACATTTAAAAAAAAGATTCTCTGCACTATATATATAATAATGAACCCTCACCTCTAACCCATATTCTCTCTTGCTGCTTATTGATCATCTAGTGCTGGTCAGCTTTGTGTTCATATCACTAGGAAGAAGCTGGCAGTGTCATTAGCTTGGCCAGGTTGTATCACCGTGACCTTTAAACTCATCTAAAAAGTCTCTAAAAAGGTAAAAAGCATCAGATCCGGCCCCTGTCCTGGCTCCTGGAAGCACTTGTTCCCTTTTCCTCAAGCAAACCCTGGAGCAGGGAGAGTTATGTAATTAAAAGTGGCAGTGAATATTTGATCCACAGTTCTTACTGAAGTCTGTTTGATTTACCTCTTGAGCATCTCGAGTCGGAATTAAAAGAAAGAGTTCCAAACTTTTTGAGACATATTAAACTGGTGATCCCGGCTGTGCTGGTTACTCAAACGACAGCAGGTCTGGGTGGGGCTCCGAGTCTTCAGGACTCACTCCGGTGCCTTTACTGTAGGGGGCGCCGTTTCCCATGAGGACCTCCTCGCCCAGGCTGATGCGACAGGGAGTTTTCCCCGAGCAGGGGGTGGAGGCCAGCCGGGAGTCTGGCCCTGACACCTTCTGCCAGACGTCGGAGGACTTAGCTCTGGGCTCCAGCTGCGGGGGGTCTTTGTTGATGAGGTCTGGCACAGAGAGCTGGAGCTGGGGCTGATGTTCCTCCTCGCCTCCTTCAGTGCTCCCGTTTTCCACAGCATCTTCTTCTACTTCTATCGCTCCATCAACTTTGCCGTTGCTTCCCGTCGTGTCCAAATCAGCAGCAGCTTTCTCCTCTGCTGGGTCCAGTGACAACGGGATCTCTTCTGACCCCTCCTCCTCCTTCTCGCCCTGCTGCTGCTCCTCATTGATCCTCAGCTCCTCCTTGGCGATGAGGGGCGTCTTGTCAGGAGAGGAGATGAAGGAGGAAGACTCGGCAGTGTCCGGTGAGGAGACCACGGGGTCAGACGAGATCATCATGTCTTGGGTGGTCTTCAGCGCTCGAGGGAGGCGCTTCTTTCCTGATGGCGGTGGCGGGTCGAGCCGAGGGAAGGAGTCGAAGGAGGAGATGTGGCTGGAAGAGAGGAGAAAAGGGAATGAGGAGAGAGAAAAAATTTAAACAAAATTCTAATTTATATTTATTATACACTTTAAGTGTTTTAAGTCTTTCAAACACTGTTGCCGGGTGACATCCTTGTTGTGTTTTCAAAAATACAGAATTTATTTTCTACATTTCAGTGAAAACAGGTTGACAATAAGAAAGAAAAGAAAAGAAATACCTTTGATTTTTATAAGAACATTAATAAAGTAACAAACTGGTGAGCTTTAGAAAGTATCCACTTCCAAATTAATCAATTAAACTGCAGGAGGTTTGCAACACATGCAGTGTCTTCTTCATGAAAGAAACTAAACCCTAAAAAGGGAAAAATAGAAAACTTATATTTTCCAGCAACAGAGAATATAAACCATTCGTTCACACTGGTCAGTGAAAACTGTCAGAAACAGTTGAGATTTTGGGAAGAACCTCTCGCATTCCAAGCGAGAATCATACCCCTAGTGTAAAGCTGAAATGCATGACATGAACTAGATACGATAAATTAGAAACAGCTGATGCATTGTGTATTGATGAACTGGGTAAAATATAGATCGAATTAGAATTGTGGCCAATTACCATTAGAAGGTGCAGGGTACAGCAAATCTAATGGCTGCTCGTTGTGCACTCAAGCTGTCTATAAAAACATACTTATTTCTCAGGTTGCTCCCTACAATGACAGAAAATTACCATGGTAACCCCCGGTGATAAGAAAAAACGTATTATTACCGCTGCATGACCGTTCACTGGAGCTGATAGGGATGCAAACAAAGAGTTCAATATGCACTGCTGTGCTGTATGAGAATATAAAGAGGCCAGACATATTTTTGTTATCAGGGGATGGAAAACTAGAGCAAGTCCACCTTGTATGTATGTCTTCTTCTCAGATGATTCAATATGTATCTGGATACACAGTCCATGGTCCAGTAGAAAAACAATACTGGTAAATTTGTACTGATATATTAATATTCATTCAACTGCATTTGGATTGAAGATTTTTAGTAAAAGTTTTACTAGACTAAATGTATTATTTCCTCAACTTTCATTTCAAATACCCCAGAAATGTCTTCTGCCACACCCACAGTAGTAAACATGTAACCTGGTGTGTTACACAGAACCATCTTAAGCAGTCATTAGAAACTGTTTGGAAAAGGGCAGGCACTTCCAAAAAGTACTTGGTATGTGATTGGATGAACCAATGGTCTTTCACTGTCTATCATTGGCAAACCAATCAGATAAAAAAACATAATGTATTCAAGCTACTACTGAAGTTAGTAAGGAGAAGGGCAAAAACAGATTTTCCATCAAGAAAAGCCTTTAGTGCCGTTCTTTCCTCTTCTTTCAATGAAGAAATACTCTCCTGTTCTGATATAGCTGATGCTAGCAGCATCCATGATAACCTCTTTAGCAGCCACCATTGTCCGTAAGCAGTGTTCAGACAGAAGAAGTGCAGAGCTTGAAGCCAGGAA
>NW_023339674.1:2909398-2909622 GCF_004916995.1 Morone saxatilis
GAAAGATGGATTCTCACATGATCTTACGAATCCAGCTGCCTCGCAAGTTTAGTGGATGATACACTATTAACTCAGTCAGTCAGTTTCTCTCTACAACGTGCTGCTGCTGTTTACCTCAGTTCCTGCTGTATTGGTGCATGTTCTTACAGGAACAACACAGCACATGGCTTCAGGGACAGTTTTCCCTTCAACCAGAAGAAGTTACGAACAAGGTTTGTGGTGAC
>NW_023339674.1:2909636-2911251 GCF_004916995.1 Morone saxatilis
TCAGCAAATTTATGGCACTGCTGCGTCAGGCAGCCTTATGGCTTCTTGTGTATCGATGTAGACTTTTTAAACAACATCATTAACTATCCAAATACTTGAATAAATCAAC
This sequence comes from Morone saxatilis, assembly GCF_004916995.1. Lineage (NCBI taxonomy): Eukaryota > Metazoa > Chordata > Actinopteri > Moronidae > Morone > Morone saxatilis. Next base: position 2,909,746 of record NW_023339674.1, read on the forward strand.
AGAAAATGAGAGATGCTGCTGAATGACCTGGGATCCACTGAACATTTTATCTCATGCATCTTGGTTTAAACAACAGGGAGTCCATTAGTTGTTACATTAAAAAAGATCTCAGTTCCACTCGTCCGGATCAGTCGGTGGTACGGCAAAATCTTTACAAATCATCACTAATAAATTTAACTAAATCCATTCAGAGTCCAGTAAATTGACACAAATGGGAGCAGAGCTGCTAAAAAATTACTTTTGCTTGACTGATCTTCAGTTGAAGAGACAACAGATCAATGCTTCAATGCAACTGCGGTTGCTGTTGTCGCTGCTCGCTGTCCCCTGTCGTTGCTGCTGTCGCCGTCGTCACCGTCTTTTTCATGATCGTCATCGATTCATACTGTTAACTTCATGTTCATCATCATCAGTCATTACTATTAGTGTAGTTGTTGTTAGTGTTGTTGCTGTGCACCTGTCTGTCTGTCTGTCTCTCTCTGTCCCTCTCTCTCTCTCTCTCTCACCCCAACTAGTCAAGGCAGATGACCACCCACCTAGAGCCGAAGGATCTGTCCTAGGTTTCTGCCTCTAGGTTTCTGAAAAACAGGCAGTTTTTCCTTGCCCCTGTTGCCAAGTGCTCGCTCATGGTGGTACTGTTTGGGTCTCTGTAAATGTTATAAGGAGTTCGGTTAGACTTCTCTAATTGAAAAGTGTCCTGAGATAACTTCTGTTATGAATTGGCGCTATACAAATAAATTGAATTGAATTGATTGAATAGGTGTATACAGTCAACGTAAAACAGTCAGGCGAAACATGTTTCGTGTGAGCAGCAAGAGACAATGTGAAGCAATTTGCTTTTAAACCTGATGTTGTTGAAAGCTGATGTTCAGCTCCCACTTGAGGTCCTGGGTGATGATGGTACCCAGGAAGCACAGAGTCAACTGGGAAGTCACACCAGATGATAGGGGTGGGTGGGGCTGGGTTCTTACTGAAGTCTACAACCATCTCCACTGTCTTTATAGCGCTGAGTTCCAGGTCGTTGCGGCTGCACCAGGTCACCAGATGGTCAATCTTATGGCTGATCGGTGTATGTCACAAGGTTAATATGATTCACCTTACAGAACTTTTGCTCATAGGTTACTTTACACCAGTTTTTGTCTGTTGTCTCAGTGTTTCGGTTTGTGCACACAAACTAAAGCTGCCCCTGCATCTCTGTTTTCCTTCGCTCTTGGCTGGGGAGAATGGACAGCTTGGGTGTGGGGTATGTGGTGGTTGGTGGAGGGCAACTGTCTGTTTCTTCCTCACTGCCGTATGGATACACAGACTGCAAACAAGCCCTCACCACGGTGGCTTGTGCCTGCGAGAGTACACACACGAGCAGGCACAGACACACACCCCGGTTAGCTGTAACATGGCCCTTTGGCCTCTGTTCTACCACAACAAGCAACATTAGCTCTGCTGCGTTGGCTCTGACCTACCCCCCCCTCTGCTCACTGGCTCCTCAGTAGTCCTCAAACAGCTCAGCAG
>NW_023339674.1:2911351-2965741 GCF_004916995.1 Morone saxatilis
GAAATATAGGCATGTGTGGGTTTGTGTACCTGTTTGCAGTGGTCTGGTTGAGTTGGTCCATACTCCACACAGCACCGACATTCTTGTTAACCTCAGTGACCCCAATGTCCCCAATGTGGCTGGGCTCCTTTCTTCTTAACAAGTCATTGACCTGAAAGAAAGTAAGAAAGAACGAGAAAAGAAAGAAAAGAAGAAAGAAAGAAGAACGAGAGAAAGAAAGAAGAAAGAAAGAAAGAACGAGAGAAAGAAAGAAAGAAAGAAAGAAAGAAAGAAAGAAAGAAAGAAAAGACAAAAAGAAAGAGAAAAGGAAAATACAAAAGAAAGAAAGGTATTTTTGAATCAAATTACTCCACTGATGCAACAATAAAATAATGAAATTGACTGATAACCCAAATATTCAGAGTTAAGGGAACCTGCAAGTCTGGTGTGGACCTGCAAAACGTAATGCTTTGTGCTGTGCTAACCTTTGCGCCGACAGCTTTGCCCAGATTAATGGCATTCTTAAGCCTCTGTTGGCCTCCGGAGGATGGAGAGTCGATGGAGCTAGACCCCAGGTTAGGATTAGCTGACGCTGGGGAGCGTCGGGCTGAGGTCTGGCCTGGCCTGGAGATCTGTGGACTTTGCTGCTGGGCAATGGAGTTCTCAAACATACTTTGATCGACTGGAAAAAAGAAAGAAGACGGGAAAGAAAAGGTGAATACACAGCAGTATTTAGCAGAAGATGTGTATCTGCTTTTAACAGCACATGCTGCAAAGCTACAGACCCTTCAAGCTGAGGATGAGATGCACAAACTGAGTTGTTGAAGGGAAGTAAAAGGAATACTCCACCAAAAATGCAGGAAAGCTGTTGATTAATGTTTGTATTTGTCATCACTTTGGGTCTTAATTGGATTACCATTATAACTGCTGCCAATCCAAGCTGACTAAAACTACTGCTGGCCACGTACAAGCATCTGGTGGAGTATACCTTAAAGTGACCATGTTCCTCCTCCTGTGTCGCTCTGCAGCTTTGAACACAACATGCATGACCACAGCAAGGTATTTCATGGGAATGCGTGCAACATGAGGGCCAGATGGCAGTGTAGTAACATTGTATGTACTGATCTTGGAATAACATTTAAATCAAAACTGAACACATGCAAGTAAACAGCAATAACGCTAATGGGAATGAAGAGGGAATTGACCAAAATACAGGATCAGAAACAGCAAAACATAAAAGGGGAGCTCTGGTGGTTGTCAATCCACTTAAGACAGAAGATCTTACCTCTTGGCGAGAAATGTTTCTCGGAAGGCATTTAATGAGACAGAAGTATCAGATTTCAGATCATTTTATCTCTAAAGATGCAGATCAATGAACTGATCCTGCTCAAACACAAAAATGTTGCTGATTCATGTCTTCTACAAGAGGACAAGTCAGAGGAGGTAATGGGTAGGAGTGCAGCCTGGAGATGCATACACATATCTGGAAGGTACAGTGTCTCGGCCAGATAAATGGAGAGAAAATATCACCATTTGGAATCAGTTGGAGCATCAAACTTGGTAACCTTGACTTCCATTTGCACACAAAAGCCTTTTTCACTTTCACTTTCACTCAGCCAATCAAGAGATCTACAAGAGCACATTAGCCAGAGGCCAGAGGAAATGTCGTCCAATATTATGAATCAACATGATACTGAGGGCGTTAAGAGTAACTTCAAGGAGACAGGGATATAAGAACAAAGAGAAAGGTATACATTTACTTAACAGCATAAAGCACTTATTCATAGGAGTCATCAAATCACAAAGCAATCACCACAGCAGGGAGGTGCAAAGTGGAACCACAGATAACCTTGCAATGAATGGAATTATATAGTAGATCCTGTGCAGGTAGCCACATTAAGACCTGTTCTGCTCTCTGTTTGAGTGTATTTAAAGCAGCATCAAGGAACTTTTAGTTTTTGTTGATGCTGACGGCCCCTGTGTTTCAATGATGTCAAGAGGAATCCGACTGGATACGACTGAATCAGACCCAGAGGCAGGCATTAAGAACAAGATGAACGTGGAGCTATTAGGCTACTGACAAATATCACAACATTGGTGTGGACATAAGATGAAATACAGTCCAGAAGTCCAGTTAGAATCAGTGTAAGTTTGAAGGCATATCAGATGCCAAAACACTGCATAAAGCTTAAAGCTATTTGTCAGTCAACATCGTTTGCTTGGAGAGCTTAAATAGCTCCTTAATTAATGAGATATTGTACAAGAGAATGTGACTGACTAATTGTTAGCATGGTCAACATAGCTAGCATGTTAGCGGTTGGCTTCCTAGCTACGATAGTTAACCAACTAGCCCTGCAAACAGTGCTTACACAACCACACATCAGTTACAATGAGTGTTAACAGAGAAACAGTAATTGCTTCTCTTCTGTGATTTGGCTTCTTGTAGCTGAATTTTGCCTTTGACATTTTGTCGGAACTGATGTAATTAAACAAAATATTGGTTGCTTTAAAGTGAAAGTAGTTATTGTATTTTTAATTTTGCTGTGAATGGAGTCTCTTATATGTTATCTAGTATAACTGCTAGTTAGTTATTGGCATTGCGTACCACATGAATCAGCAGTTTCTATTGGTAAAAATTGACATCTTACATTGTAATCAGCACTGGTTTTTACATTTCTCTTAGCGGTTTTTGTTTTCATTGCAGTTTTACAGTGGTGGAACTTGATAAAATGCATGGTTTTCATTGGAGGATTTCATACTGTTAGCTTACAAAGCTCATTGAGAGGACTGTATCATTTTTATGTAAATACCTTCTTGCCCATTTATTACAATGATATAAAAGGCACTTAATTGCCTTAAGTCTTTGCTCAATGTTCTGCCTGTTGGCCAAGGTCATTCAGGTTGTACTGACGGTACATCAAGGTCATCGAGTGATCTCAGGATCAATAGTGACACATTGCACAGGCTATGAAACATCCTTATTGATCCTATCAGACAACAACGCCACGTATCCCTCCCACTTTAACTCCTAATGGAGAGTTAATGGATGGACTTTGAAATGTAGTAAGCCCCTCGAAGGGCTCCATGAAGGACACTAGAAAGGGAAGATGTTTGTGCACAATGCCTAACAATGCGCTCTGGGAAATTTATGTATAATTAAAAACATTTAATGTTTTGCAGCTTTTCTCTCCACTTGTCTTCTAGAAGCTCATACTGCTGAAAAGGTGAAACCCGCTGTTTGGAAATGTGCCCAGGTGTCTCAGTCTGGCTCATTTACACACAGATGTGATTTATCATCACTATTTATGACCATTTCTCCGCTGGACTGTCCCTGAGCCAGCTCTGAAACTCTCTGCTGTTACGTTTCCTGTATACTCTAAACGAATGCAAATTCTGTGATTTCTCAAAGGCTGTCAAATAAAGTGCTGTGTGCAAATGCCAGTATACCCACAGTGATTAGAGGTCAGTTTGTCCCCACCAAAGTGAGTTACAGTAAAGGAGATGAAGTTGGAAATATACCATTAGTGAAATCCATGAAAACAATGATGATTTAGATATGGCATTTTGCCTTCATTTGATAATGATGATATAGACATGTTATGGCAGGGAGAGAGAGAGACAGATGGAGATAATATGTGACTAAGGTCCCTGGCTAGAGTAAAACTGGCTGGGGATATTATAGATTATAAGATTATGTGGGAGCCGGATACTGGGCACCTTGTGGTACCAATTTTTATAGTAACAAAACAAAGGATGGAAAAATGTACCCTACTTTTAAGTATGTGTGAGGATCTTTGATTATTAAGTGACTGCTTTCATTAAATACAAATCTTTAATGTTAGAAAACAAATCTCATTAAAAGTGAAACTTATTACAAATGCTACATTTCGTTTAACATTGTGTGCTTTCTATAAGATATTCAGCTTGCTGTATGCAGGAACTGGCAGATCCTTGTGCATTCAGGGAAGTCTGACTACATAGGTTTGATGGTAAGAGCTGTTGGGTGTTAGTCTATCAGAAGTTTACATTACCAACGTACATGAAATAGCAGAAAAACAGCGGTGGAAATTTTAAAAACAACACAACAAGGCTATTGAAGGCCATTCCAGAATAATGTACTGTACAGTTTAACCCAACAGGCACTAGATGTTATCCTATAAGAACTTGACGATCAAGTAGGGTTTAAGTGTATTATATATATATATATATATATATATATACACACATACTATATATATATACACTCATTAGGAAAACGATGTCTCACGCCAGTGCTAAATCATGGAAATAAAGATAGAGGGCTAAATGTAAAAAGCTGTCTAAGGCTACATGTGAAACACACAACTGATAACATGATATTGTAATATAAATAAAAGACTATGTGGCACACTGTGGTGTACAAGGGCCAATAGCCGAGTGCTTTCATTTAGAACACTCACTATTCATATTCTCAGCTTTACTCCTTTGAATTGTGCCCTTTTTAAATCAATTTCTTCCTCATTCAAATCTCTGTAACTTTTGAAGTGACCACCACGCAGCACTCACAGAAATGTTAGATGGAAGGGAACCATGTGCAGCTAAAGCTTTTCAGTCTATCACAATGCCTGGTGAACACCATTCTTTCTCTCTGTGAGTTGAATCGTAAAGAAAGGCAGTGCCACATCTCTCTAGAGAAAATATTATTTCAATACCCACAAATTGAAAGATCTGATGTTAGTGAGTGCTGTGTCCTCTTGACAGGATGCTCATTCACTGCAGTTTAACAGATACTTTGTTCGATTTGTCACTTCCTTTGCTGAGATTTCCCAGCAGCGTCTGTACCTCACAGCAGAGAATTTAATTTGGGCAAACATTTAATCTATGTCCTCCCAATTAGAGGAGATGGGACCGTCCTCTGTGCTGCAGCCCCACTGTGATTTAAGCTGATGAAACAGGTGGATTTTTTTCTACAAATCTTGCTTACTGAAGCATTAAAATTAGAGAAGTAATTGTTAAATCACCCCGCACTGCAACTCAGCAGAGGTAATATTTCAGTGAAGACTGTTCTAAATCAAGCAGTGCGTTGTATATTTCAGCTGAATCTGTCTAACATTTGGTTTTAAACTAAGCAAAATTTTAATGAAAGGTTGTTAGAAGACAGCAGTCTGTCAGGCACACTGTTGGTAAATCCACAAATACCAACATGCATATTAAAATTAGAGCACAGTGTTCAAGGACAAGGTTGCACCACAACAAAAACCAGGGCAGCAACTCATAACTAACAAAAAAGGACAAAACAAGGTTTGGAATTTGGTAAAATGTCTCCAGTTGACAAAACAAGAAATAAAGTAATAAAAGTATGTGAAATAAAAACCTGAGTCAAATTGCAACTTTGTCATGCACACCCCCAACCCAAGAAACACGTTGTCATGGAGACAAGTGAGTTATAGTTGTCGGCTACCATTTGAACCTATTTTGGCAAAACATAACACCATTAAAAGCGTGCCATATTGCTTCTAGCAATATGTTTGCAATGTACCTGGATGCACAATATATCATTGGATTACATTGGTGTTAAAGAAAATGTAAGTTCTGCAGTTAAAAGGAACATCTTTTTTCTATGATTTCTGAATGGGTTTATGGACGATAATTTGTAATGTTCATAAGCTTTGAGTGAGTGATTTATAACTTAGAGGAGAAGTGGCTTATAATTGCCTCCATGAGCTGTGAGACAGACACTGCAGCAGTGTTGATAAGGGGATCAAATCAGCAGGTCAACTACAGTCAGTACCTTCCTGTTGTTTTCAGAACAGCAGCACCCGCCCCTTTCACATCCTGCAGTATCTCTGTCTCATGCCTCTTCTTCCACACTCCACCTTCTTCATCAGAGTGAATATAAGGGCTGAAGATACTTTCACTACTGCATTCTGTTTGTTTAACTCTGGAGGATTGTGTAACACTGGCAGATTAATGTGTGTTAATTACCAACACGCCTGAAGGATTCCATCTGTAATAATGATCGTTCATTAATGCTGAAATGAGGATTTCTGTCTGTCTTTCTTCAGGAGCTTCTGTGAGTTAACAGCATTAGTCAAACAACAGACAGATTAGAAACAATACAGATGCTGTTATAGAAGCAGAATTGTGAAGGCTATTTCCAGTTTTAATCCAATGTGTAATCCCCCCCCATACTCTCAGGTGATTTGTTGTTAAATTTCAGTAATTTCATCACATGAAATCCGTCTTTTCTGCACCCTGCAGAACAAACACGAAAGACATCAAGAAGAGAAACAGAGCAGTAAAGAGAGCCATTTATTGGTCACAAAATAAAGTGGTCAACAAAACTTCAGTAGAGAGCTCTCACTCCCACTCATGTACCAGCAGCAGGTGGCCCGTCTGATTCAACTGAAAAGATAACGCAATCTTCTGCAACACTAATGAAATGATAGTCTACCCTAAAAGGAAAATTCATGCTAATCCTACAGTATAATTATGGTTAATTCTACAAACCCATGTGTTACAAGTCTTATCACAAAAGCACAACATGAGAGTCCAGACAACATCAATGACAGTGAACCTATCAGGTGATTTTGTGCTTTAAAGTATAAAGAGACCAAACTAGTCTGGGTGTATGAGAGTGGATGCTCTGAGACTGTTTTTAAGCTTTGAGAGAACATCAATACGTCAATGAAATGAATATAGTAGTAGCAGAACGAAATACAGGAACTGAGATTTAGTGTGTATTTCTCCGGAAAACAAAACTTTTATATATATATGTGTGTGTGTTATATACTATATTAGGAAATATGTTTGGGTTTTTGGACTAGTGGTCAAAGACAGTAAGCAAAAACAACTTTCTGCAGACATTTTTTGAACTGTACATACATGATTGTTTGAGAATTAGAAAAGATAACTTATAGTTGACTGCAGTCAATTTGGTCATAATATCGTAAGAGTTGACTGCTTTAAAAAAAAATAATAATAATTTGCTTTTTGTTTGTCATGGACAAAGTAGGAACTGGTTAATAGCACAGTTTTACAGGGATCGGCCTCTGTAACAGGCATGCTGACCTTTAGACAAGAGCAAAAAATCTACTCTGAAAGTGCACTAACATCTCTTTCAGGACAGACATTTGTTATTTCAGCATTAAACTGGATATTATCCACAGCTACTTCCACTATAAAACTAATTTAATGTACCTACGTACTGTATTTATGGTACCATGTTTAATTACTTACAGGGCTGTCAGCTTTATAGTAGTTATAAACCATATCTGGTGTTTAATCAAGGTGTGATTACTGACATACATTGACACCTCAGCTACTCACACCTTGATTACAGACTTTTACAGACTCCACAATAAATGTAAATTTTCACTGCAGGGTCATTTTAATTTTTTTTTAATAAGGAATAATGATGAATCATGATGCAATTCTAATTATAGTTTTCACATGGAACTCGTAATTGGTCAAATCAGCTCTCAGCGTTCCTCCCAGGGAGCGCCTCTGTGACTTCGGCTCGGCAGCCAGCGTGAGGTTGTAATTAGCTCGGCTTGGCTTTGGCGTCACCGATCAAAGTGCCAAAATCTTAGCTTTGTTCTTAGCTGAGGGTAACCCACTTCTGTCGCCGAGATGCAGCACACACACACTGAGCCAGACTCTGGTACAAAAACACACACACACACTCCGACTTTGTGTTCCCTTCAGTGATATGCAGAGTATAGGTAAGTGTTTTTGAACAATTCTCACATACATATATAAGATTCATTTCAGGGTTTTTATTGCCCTCATTGGATAGTAGAAGACTGACAGGAAAGGAGAAGAGACAGAGGGGGGACGACATGCAGCAAGGTGCTGGAATCGAACTCAGGCCGCTGTGGCAAGGACCCAGCCCTTGTACACTACTGTCACCGTGTCTTGGTGCGCTCCACCAGGTGAGCCACCAAGGCGCCAGGATTTTTGAGTTTTATTGAGACCTTCCAGCAGTTTCTGACAATAAATTAAAATAATAATAAATGAGTCTGATATGGACCTCCAACATTATAGTCATAAAAGAGTGAAATCATTTCAGGAATTTACAATGCAAGCACTGAAGCTTTTACGAGCTCAACCATCAAACATGGAACTCAATCTGCTGATGAGGACCATGTGAAACGGCCATAGCTCTATAAAAAGAGAGTAAGTGGACCTTGAGTTGAGATTGTTTTGTCATCATCAACATGGCTGAAGTCCTAGAGGAAAGTCTGAATATCTACAGTTTGAAGGAAACATGGGCAAGGAGAACAGTCGAAAGTTCCGGAGTAAGAGCACCTTGACTTGAGATTGTTTGTCGACTGCAAGTCAGTTTTTAAGAAAGAAAGAAGAACAACAACAATTATTTCCAAGAAATTCTTGAAACCCAGGAAACTGCACTCACTAGCAGAACTCCACCCAGTTTCATGAAAAACAAGTTTTGAGGATTCCCTAGGAAACTAAAGACAACATTTTTCTGTTTCCTCCCGCAGGATGTCTAAAACAGTTTAACCTCTAGTCGAGTGGACAGTTCCGCTTTCTGTCTGCAAAACAGTGACAGAAAATGGAGACCAATGCTGAAGAAATTGTGATTCTGTTGCTTATCTGCCAAACTAATAAAAAAAACTGTGCAACAACAAATACAAATTTAATCTGACTATTATGGTGATAATTAGATTTGTGCATTTTTTGAATCAACTTTTCCCCTTGTCTTTTCTCCTTTAATTACTAAACTGATTAAGCCTTGCATGTTGACCAGAGAAGAGTAATGATGTTCTGGTGCAACTGATCAGAGCTTAGCTGCATCAGAGCGAGACGCTGTGAGGGCAGAATATGTGAGAGATGAGTGCCGGGCCGAGAGAATGAGTGACCTGAAACACACTCACTTGAAGACACAAACACACTAATCCTCAAGCCAGACAGGGTCATTATCACTGATGTATTAAATTAGAGCTCCTCACTTGCCTACATTAAGATGTGCACGTGTGTTGATGTGTGTGTGCGAGAGGAAAAGTGCTGGTCTAAGTGAGGCCAATTGTGTCTGAGGTTTGAAAGGAGGGAAGAAAAATACCTCCCGCTCACTCAAACACACACACATATTCGCACAGACGAGAGGTAGAGCCTCTCATCAATTTTTTAACCTGGGTTCATTATAACATGAATGATTAAAGTTGGTGGGCTCTGGTGGGGGTCTGTCTCAGACTGATGAGAGACCGTATGCAGGACCAGATTAATGGAAAAAGTTTCTTATTCATCTGACTGACTCGGTGCCTTTCACATCACCACCGTTTCTCTGCTTTTAGTCATTATCTACTTGGAAAGTGGGCCCCATCTGGATTTCACTTCCAATGTTATGGTAGACCAGATGTATCATTCATGACTTTGTGTATACAGAAAGAAACTAAAAACTCCTAATATTGAAGATATATTTACCAGTGCGGTTATATTTGTTTCTAGGTATTTCCGAGGGGTTGGTCTGAAGGTACGAGAATACAAAAAACTGAAAAGACATATAAATTATGCATTTCTATCTTATCAAGAGCATATTTTACATTTATTACATTCATTATTTATTTATAATATGTTTTAAAGAATGTGTTTTGAACAAATCTCATATCTAACCAATAAAATACATTGACACTGCCTTCTGAAACAACTCATCTGACCATTAAAGAAATTATTTATATGAGCCTTTCTTGATCCTTAAGATTCGCATCAGTATCAAATTTTGATACTATGTATGGCTGCCATTTTATTTTGCTATAGCCATTAAATATTTACACTCATTAGTTACCTCAACAAATAATAGCTTGCATCGTCAGTGGCAGTGGAGTCCACCAGTCCTGCATCGGGTACGCAGCAGTTCAAGCATAGCTACAGCGGTTTAATGAAACATAAAATGTGCAATGTACAGAGATACACAAGTTTCTCGTCTTCTTCTGTTGTATTTCTGACAAAGTAGCAGCTCAGTGAGTTTCCAAACTTTCGGACTGGTATTTTCTAAACGTTCTTAGGGTTGCGGCCAGTAACCAAAGGTGTTGCAGAATTTACCAGAACTAAAAACCTAAGGATCTTGGAGCCGGAATGGTTTGTCGATGAATTGATTAGTTAATCATCAGAAAATTAATCTGCATTTGTTTCATGATCAAATAATAATTTGAGTCCCTTTTCAAGGAAAAACACCAACCACTGCAATGTTAGGATTTGCAGCTTTTATTTTTCTGATATGGACAATAGAAGATCTGCTTGGATTTAAGGACAATTTTGACTATTTTTTGACACTCATAGATAAATGATTAATTGAGAAAAAAACTGCAAGATGATCCTATAATGAAAATAATAAAGGATAAAGGATTACAGTCTAGTTAAATTAGGCAAATAATATTAAGGTTATGGAAAGATTGTGAGTGGTCACGGTTGAAAGAAAGAAAGAAAGAAAGAAAGTAAGAAAAAAAGAAAGAAACTGTGGGAGACAGGATGCAAACAACAGTGTCTGCTGTCAGCCATTATTCACTCGACCAAAAGAGGTTGCTTGTCAGGAGGATGTCTCAATTTAAAATTATGCCTCCATTATTCACTGTTTTTCCATCTGCTTGGATTATGGAAAAAGTAAAATCAATCAAACATGAATTAAAAAAAACATAATCAACAGAAATCTTGATAAATCCAACACATTTTGAAATGAAGATGTTGTATTCATATATATATATATATATATTTCCTGCATGATTGTTCAGTTGTTTTAATTAGTTAAATTATCTTCAGTACTCTCTGTCTCCATCTTATCTACAGCCCATTCTCCAGCCTAGTGTCCCCCTAGGACATCATTTAAGTTCTATCTAATCTAATAAGCCAAATATGCTTTTTCTCCTGCACTCAGTAGTGCATCAAGAGGAACCGACAGCACAGCAGTAAACTCTGAACTCCGCAGACGACTGAGGCTCCATCTACAAAGCTGACCTCTCTTCCTCTTGTGTCACAGCCGATCTGCCCTCCTCCTCTTAAACAAGGTCTACCTAATCGTAAACAGAGCAGGGCAGCAAACTTTGAATTCCATCTCCAAAAACATCAGTCAGCATCTATCTTGTCGTGACAGGCTGAGGCTCCCGATCTGACCCTCAGTCTCAGGGGAAAACAAACAGCCCCATTAACAAAACTGACCTGTGTTCTCCTCCTCTGCTTCTTCTTCTACCTTTTCCTCCTCTACCTCAAGTAACCTTTTCACTACAACTCTGTTTTTCCCTCTGGGCTTGTTTTATTGGCAGGAACAGCATTTAGGCGACATGGCACTGAGACTGTCGAGTGAAACTAATACTAATGAAACTTTGAAACAAGACTCTGAATGTGCAAAGCTAAAACTCTCCATCACAAATAATACTAAGGATTCTCTGTTATAGAATTTAGACCATGCAATGAATAATCCCACATAATCTCTTCTGAATCCAATATGGATTACATTTTTGTAAACAGGACAGAGACGTAAAATGAGGTGAGCTGAGCTGCCCTGACTGTTCAATAGAAGAGCAATTACTGCCTCAGTCTCAGCCTTTTGCCTTCAAATTATTTTTAGGGCACCTCAGACAGAAACACAGACAGTACTTATTTTTGGAAAATTTGGTGTTTAATGTGTTACATGTCGCAGTCTAGGAATAATGTGACGAGTAATGAGTGACCGGCCAAGTCAAGCATGCCGCTTTGGCATTTAATGCTCATAATGTGAGAAAATATTTGAAAACACAAACCCCTTAAGTAACACTTCACGCAGTTTGATGGTAATGTTAAAGGTACCCTGTAGAGTTTTTGTAAAACTATTTCACACCAAATTTCATTGTGTGTATCTGTTTCTTCCCTATAAAACATTTGGAAAGCCAATTTTTGTAAGAAAATAAAACCTACAGCCCTCTTCTTGCCTTTGTTGGCACGCTGCTCCATTTCTTGGCAGAATGTCCAGCGGCAGTGTATCATGCTTGTGTACGTGCGCGGTACAAACAAAATGGACACCCACTCTTCAAAGTATGTAGAGGGTACATAAAACAAAAAAATTCTAAATACAACCCACGGTGGCTGCAAGTTGTATTTCAATGAGAATGATTTTGCTTGTTATTTAAGTAAAGTACAGTAAGGTAAATCTTAATTTATAAAGCACATTTACAACACCACGTATAAACTGACCAATAAGTGCCTATTTAAAGACCCAGCTCTGTGTCAAGGACTTTACAGTATCTAGCGGTTAAGTCACACCTCAGCCTTCTAAGTGTGTAGGAGAAAGAATGATGGCCCTACGAAAGTCCTTATTGAAAGCCAATGTTTGTGTCTATTAATCAGCTATTATTCACCTGGGTGAGAAATTAGATAAACTAGCAGCATACAGAGAAAGGGGGATCACATTAGATGCTAGAGTGAATTATTTAGGATCATGTTGGAAAGAGATCCACCACAAAGCGATTTGCGACTGTACTGCCTCCTACGCATAGCACTGTTACCTTATCCAACTACTAAAAACAGACACACACATATATATGGAAAGGTAGAGAAAGGTATAAGTAAAGGTGAATATTACCACAAGTTGTGACACCAGCAACCCATTACCTCCTGAACGCAATACAGTCAGTGTCACCATGACAATCCATCCAAAAGTTGACAAGTCATTTCACTTCACAAATGTTTCTGGTGACACGAGATAGTAAAATATATGTTCTTAAACCATGAATGTCTATACAAAAAGATTTTGAGATATTTCACAGGAGAATCTTCACCTACCAGTGGCACTAGTCTGAAAGTCAGATTATCACCAAAATCTGTAGGATTTACCCTCTCGGCATCATGGATATACGCACCATCATCATGGTAATCCATCTAAAACTTGTTGAGATATTTCAGTCAGGACCAAAGTGGTGCACTGACTGACACTGCCATAAAGTGACATATTTAGCATTTTTGAGTTTCCTTTTCCAAGGTAGTCTTGGTGTAAAAGCATAAACAGTAAATGTCAGTTTTATTGACATTCTTTTCAAACTCACTCTGTGGCTCTAGATTTCAAAATACTGACGCATGTGGAGAAACCCATCATAAAAGATGCTGAGATACTGTTCCAACCGCTCTACTCACTGCGGCCTCAACAGACCACAATGCATTGCAGCCACAGCACATGTTATGTTGTAATTAAAGGGAACAAATGTCAGTTTTTCTCAGCTGGGAGAGCTTGCTCTTACTTACTACACTATTACGGTAATATCATAATTACCCTTCCACATGCACGTATAATCCCACAGCCACATCAAATGAGTTCACTCCACTTGCTGGCACTTGTTCATAAACATTCTGGGAAATGACTGAACTCAAAGCAGTCAAGGTAGTAAATTACAAAACTTTATCAGAGAGCTATACTTGAAATACAGTAAACAACTGAGCAACAGGATTTTTCAGGCATTACGATATCAAACTATATGGTGACACTGCTGAAATGCCCCCCAGTACCCATGAGAGCAGCACTGTTAATCTGAAAAGATATAAATGGAACGTGATCCTAAATTTAGGTTAAATTGAAATAGAAGACAAAAAATGGGAGAGCATAAAAACACATGACCACAGGACTGCAGGTTGAAGCCAGACATGTTTGGGTGCCTTTAGTCTCCTCCGTATCAAAGTCATCAGATCAATAATTCATTCAGCCATTTGCCACATCACTGTCTGTCTGACCCCAAGAATCCCAAGAGTGTGAGCGTCTGGTTACCTTCTGCTTTTCTCTTTGTGTCTCTCTGTGAGTTTTTTGCCTTGTACTTCAATCCTTACAAGGATGTTTGTAGAAAGTGAGATTATGTTGCCAGCCTCGGGTTTTCCAAAGGCAGGATTAAGGATTTTGAATTATAACTTGGATATAATTGATCAAGGATTAGGTTTACATTAAGAGTTCAGGTAAACGTTCTGTTAAGGATTAGTACACGACATGGCCAAAAGTATGCGATATGTGATTACTGAACATGTCGTTTGAAAACCTTGGGCATTAATCTGCTGCTTTAGCAGACTCCTCTCTTCTGGTTTCAGGCTTTCCTCAAGATTTTGGAATCCAGGGGGATAGTCTGGCTGACACTGTGTGTTCGATGGGGTTGAGGTCAAGATTCTGTGCAGGCCAGTTCTTCCACACCAAACTAGGAAAACCATTTCTTTATGGAGCTGGATTTGTGCTGGTGTTGTTACGTTGAAACAAGAAAGGGACAAACACAAAGGGGCCTCACAAGCGAGACAGCGTATTTGGCAATCTGAGTTCTTAACGAGACAGAGTGAACCGAGGGGAGCTTGTACGTGTCGGAGCGCGTCTTATCTTGAGTCTTAATATGACACATCAAACACTAAAAAAGTTAAAGAATTCTGACTAAAAGCTAAAAACGATCAAAGGTGTCTCTTGTTTTTTCCTTTCAGTTCCTGCTTGCCTCAGTAGGACTCTTTTTAAGGTTGATGCCGACATTCATCTCCATTTTGAATTCAGTGTGCGTTACATTTGTCAGCTTGCTTTTGTCAGCAGATATGTGAAGAATCACAAAGGAAGCTGCATAAAAAAGGAAGAAATGGGACAAGACAGACAGGCTGACAGACAGATGTGGCTGAGACAGGCCTGCGCTGTGATTCAAGGTCAGTTTGCTCTTTTAGCCCTTTACATCTGGAGCTCCACATGTTCCAGATTACCATGCCAAGCCACTGCTCGGCATGGCCTGTAGCTCTACATCATGGGAACATAAAAGCAAATCGCCACCACATCCATATGGGGACACACAGGCGAAGTCTAGTCAGAACATGAGCTCAGCTTTGCTCAAGTTCCTGCTGCCTCTAAATGTGTGAATGGTGAGGCAAATGCAAGAAAAAACGCCTCCACAAGGACGTCTAATCTGACTTTGCAGTGGCAGCCAAGGGGTTAGAGATGCGAGTGGAAGGTCGCCAGTTCAAATCCAATGACCTGATGGGAAAAACGCTGTCAGGGATTGTGACTGTAATACTGCAGAGGGCAGCAACCAGTAGTAACGATAGCAGACTAAAGTAACTACAGTTTATACTGGATAAACACAAAGTTAAAGTGAGCATGGGCTGCAACTAAGGATGACTTTCAATATTGATTCATTTATAATCAAACTATTCATATTTAAATATTCAATTTCTTGTAGCTCAAGGTGATGTCAAACCTCAAAGAAACTGTAAATATTTGGCATTTTTGCTTGATAAATGACAAACAACTGACAATCAAAATGATATATTTTATCTGCATCGTTGACTAATCAACAAATAGTTTCAGCCCTGGAGTACACTGAAAGCTGAGAAATATACAACATGTGACCTAGATGCTAACGCACAAATCCCAAAGGCGCACGTTTACAGTAATTTAACCCACTGTTACGGTGAAAGCCTTCTGAAGAGCAGATAAGTTTGTTATATTCTTCAGTGTGAATCTCGCCCATTTGGCTCTGATCATTAAGGCTGAGCTCAGAGGATTAATTGCTCAGCTTTTAAAGTCCTTTATTCCCTCTGCTCGTCTGGTGCAGACATGGTCATTAATTTCAGGCCTGTGATGGTCTGTGGCGAGTGTTTGTTTATATCCGACCCACTAACCCCTCATGTCTCTGTCAGCACTACTTCACATTAACAAAACAACCTCAGCTAACTCCTCACAAGCAGAGTCAATACTTTCTGTATGTGTGACGTATGTGTGTCTTTTACTTTGTATGCACTTTTATTTGAACAAACTCTTATTATTTGGGCTAATCTCACATGCATAATGTAGTCAGAAAGTACGTTATGTGGACATCTGAACAAACTAAGTTGACACACAAAAATGACACCCATATGTGAAAGCTGAACATAACCCTAACTCTAAAACCAATACTCTGCTGCTCTAACAGTCTCCTCTCTTCTGGTTTCAAGCTTTCCATCAGGTTTTGGATCCCGGCTGCAGGGATTCAGCCACATAAGTGTTAGTGATGTTGGTTGATAAGGCCTAGCCTGCAGTTGGAAACACAGACAGGGGTATCCTCTGACTTTTGCCTACGTGGCAAATGCTTTGCTGTGTAGGCTGCACTCTAGCACTTGGTGTCTGAAATGAAGAAATAAGCATGGGGTTTCAACTGCTTGTGTATAATATATAAAGTATATACGTACAGCAGCTATCTTTTTAAAGGCTCTAGGTGAAGGCCATTGTGGGAAATATTGGAAACCAATTATCAGGACCTCTTTACAGCAATATCAGATCATAAAGAATTATATATACTGTCATAGAGTGTTTATTCATATCACCCGAACCTACTTTTAGCTTTAATTTCATGTTTACATCTAAATCAGCTGAACAGTGTAGCAATTGTACCCCTTGTTTTAAACATATTCCCCAAATTTTAGAAGGCCAAAATGTAGTGGATAAATTAAACTATATTTACTACTATATACAACTAAAATCACTATATTTATCTATTACATATTTGAGTGTTTGAAGTCTTTGACTGACAGATAACACCAAACATTTTGGGGGAGATCAAATAAGGATCAAATTGCTGTTTATCCTTACTTACTAATGGGATTTAATCGTGTAATTGAGGAAATTGTGTGTTTGGGATAATGCAATGGATACTTAAAAGTGCCCATTTTCAGAGACACAAACTACAGGACGAGGCAATGGAAATATAACCCCTGCATCTGATTATCACTGCTGAGTGACAACTGCAAGAGAAGGAATTGTATCTTAAATCTAAGATCAGGGAAAGCTTCAGTGCTTTCCAGATGTGCAAAACATCAACTCTTACTTTACTGTAGTGACTTTATACAAAACTGATGAACTGCTGCTGGGCTCCTTTAAATCTGCAGTATTAACATTTTTCTGAAGGCTTAGGAAATCTCCTGTGATGCTCTATTAGGCATGTACTACAGCCATTTTCACTTCTTGCTTTTTTGTGAGCTTTTTGTATTTAGTCTGGTCTTCAATAGTAAAACACAAAATCAGTTAGACTGAGGTTGAGTGAAGGAAAACCCCTTGTCTTCAGATAATTTATAATTATATACATTTCCCATTATTGGCCCATTCTTTATCTACCCCGATAATTATTGTTCATGCTTAAACAAAAAATGCTACAAATCCTGCACTGTACACCCAGCAGGGATGTAAACATCCTCAAACTGAGAATGGAGCCAAAGTAATAAAAAGGTTTCACTGTTCTACTCCTGAAAGACCGAACCTGTAGATGTTATAACCAACCAGCAGAAATATTTCTGAGAACCAGACTATGTGTAGGTGTGTCAAACATTGGCGGGCTCAGTCTGAGCTGGGTCTATGTGTGTCCCTGCATGTGACTGACTGAGCTTGTAAAAAAGCGTATTGATTCGTGCTGCTTCCTTGCTGTCCTAGTAGTTAACCCCAGTTTCAAACAACACATGCATGTGATGGGGAAATCGATAACAAGTCGACAAAGCGTGCCTGGCTTGGTTGGACTGGTTGGCAACGTGGCCCTCAGATGGCAACGACAAGCCCCATCAGACAATTAATTAATCCTGAGAGGAGGGAGGAAACCACAGAGTGTGAGAGAGACGAACTCAGACAGAGGTAAAGATTTGAGATCAGACTAGACTCAGCAGTTTAAAGCATAGTATCTGATGCCAGAGAGTGAAATTTAATTGTTTAAAAGACCTTCTGAAGACCACATATTCTGTTGACCAGTTTTATTAGAGAAAAAAGTTGAAAAAAAAAAAAAAAGTGAACTTTGTGAGTCTTTTTTAGATCCTTCAGACTCTGTCAATAGAAATTACACACCCGAAACCCACGCTGAGGGTGCTTTTATGTCTATCCATCTCTGGTGCATCAAGTGGACTGAGTCTGCCTGAGAAGAAAGGTCTCCATCCGCATCCAAATAAGACTCTGGTAAAGTTTGTTTGTGGTATGAAAGCAAAGCAGACCAACCACATGATTTTTTGATAATAAATATGTGATTTTAGCATGACAAATTCCAAGATTCAAAAGATTCAAAATCTAACCTTCCATTAAATCCATCTACTGATCATGGGAACTGTGAAGGTCGATTTTATAATAGGTGATAATAAGTTAGCAGACGAGTACTGGGTTGTTTTTAATCAGAAAGTGATAAGCAGTTAAAACTGAGGTGTGATGGGCTTGTGAAAAACATCTTTTCAGAAAGTCTGATAAAAGAAAACCTATGAGGAAAACCCATTTTGTTACTGAAGCTGCTTGCTGTTACCTCAGAGACCAGGACCAGGATGCTAAAAGCCTATGATGGTGTCAATCAATTGTTCCAGCTATCGGCTGACACTGAAGTATGGTAGATGACCATGACTGATCTCACACACCAGCACACCAGCAACCACAGATACACACACCTTCTTATTTCCAAAATTCGACTGTATCCCAAAAATGTATTAGAGGCTGAATCAATAAGTGGTTAAGAATGTAGGAATAGGTTCAAACTGTCAAACTTTACTGAATCTTCCCCATAAATAACTCACAAAAGAATCTAATGTCCTCCCTATGTGTCACCTCAAACCATGAAGGTTAATAATAGTACAATAACATTTTCTGAGAAGCTGCTCCTTGCAACTACTTTTGCACCACAGGTCCTTCACCTGGGGTTTACTGACCTCCACCGTCTCTGTCAAGGTAAAAGGCCGGGGGCTGTACTTATTTCTGCAACCACACAACATGAATCGCTAATAGATAAATCAGCAACAAGAGACCGTTTAGAAATACAGCATGTCTGGCATATTGGAGAAGTTGGAGGAAGAGCTCAGTTCAAGAGATGTCAGAAGAATAAGGTTAAAGTCAGACACATGAGAGAAATATAAATGATATTAAAAGGGAAGGCCAAGAGAGAGAACCAAGAGTATTTACCCCAGAGGCTAGAATAGAAAAAAGTGTCAAGATCAGCCTGCAACAGAAAACACAGATTTCAGAATAAAGACATGCAAGTTAAGACATGGCAATAACATGAGGGTAAGATCCAGAAACAGAAAGCAGAGTTTGTACTCTTTGTTGTATTTCTATACTTATGACATAGTCCTTAAAGGAACAGAAATAAAAAGAAAATACGATATGAAACTTTACCTGGCCTTCTATAGATACAAAGATTTAAACAACGTTCACTGAAACTGAAAGGTAGTGTTATTGTGCAAAAAGTAAGTCATCCATTACAATTGCCTTGTAGGGTGTTATGCCTTACTTATTAACTGCTTCATTCTATGTGTATATTCAAATTCAAATTTGACAGGTATTTGAAACAACTGATTGACGGCTTCTTTACTGTACGAGCACCAACCTCCTCAACCTCACGAGGGATGACAACTCATCACGAGTGCTGTGTAGCCACTAGATATTCTCAGACACCACAGACTTTCTCTCTACATTACTCTATTTTAAATGGTCGCAGTTGTGGTTTGAGGGCACAAGTGAGAGGACATAAGTGATTTGAAATAAAATAACTAAATGATAACTCCTTCATGCTATTACTTTCATAATGTCTGTTCTGCAGACACATCCTTGTCCCGAAGCTTCCAGGTAACCTCTCTCTGCATAAATCAAAAATGTGATTGAACCTGATATTGATGTAATTTCATCAATACGTTCTTTGATTAAATGTGATTATTGAATCATGAGATGGGCTCACCTTTTGGAATGATTGCAATATCAGTGTGGAGATGTATTTAACTGACAATTTATTGCAACAGGTCTGAATATATTTTCAAGGGCTGTTTCATTAGATTTTAAATTATCATAATATCTGGCGTTGATTGCATGAGTTGCTGGAATGACTCGAGATGAAACGTTCGTCTAATGTCTGTGAACTCCTTTCTTATCTTTTGCCCTGATGGTGAGTAGTCTGACAGCCTGTCACCTGGAATTCTGCATCTTGAAAAGGAGCACAAGTATGATTTTCATGGGTTGATGTCACAGTTGTCATATTAGAAAAAGCATTTTTAGGAAAAAAAGAAGAGTCGGAAAAGGGTAGATGATGAGACAAGAAAAGCAAAAAGACGTGGAGGAGAGGGAGTCAAACAGACAGGACATCCTTCATACTGTTCCCAGTTTGACTCACATCTCTTTCCTATGACCTGGGTCAAGCGAGCACTTCAGGGAAACTAACAAACTGTCACTGATGACAAGAGAAACAAAGAAAGAAAGCACAGAGAGCAGTGGGTGTCAGTGGTTGAAGGGTTGGGAAATTTTTGAGTATGCCTGAGGTAATTTCTGGCAAATGTTTAGTTTAGTTTCAATTTAAATGAGCAGATGTTTTCTACTCATTTGGATTGGGGTGCAAATTCAGCCTGGGACCTTTGTTGCATGTCATTCTCTGTCCTTCTCATCCCTCAATTCCTGTTATTTCTGTAATAAAGATCATATAAAGAATGGACATTTAACCCAAAATCAGCAAGTACAATCTTTTCCTCAGGGTACCTGGGACTAGAGATCTTCACAGTTGCACCTGCCAGAACCAAACATGGGACCCGAGTTGGGCCAAATCAAAACCATTTGCAGCCTATTCTCATCAGGGTAGGTTCCTCTTTTACCGCTGCAGGTCTGTGTCATGATACATCTAACACTCAAGAGGATCCAAGCGGACTTGCTACCATCCCTGATCAGATGGGGCATCATTATCATTACTGGATAAAACATGTTTTTGAGGCTTTTCCACTCTTTTTGGTGGTGGCTGCTCGTAATCTGTGGAGCCTCATGCTGCTGCCGGTGTTATGTTAGGTTCTGTCTGTTCGGGGTGCCGGCATTTTGGATCAAATTTAAATATACTTGAGCCTCTCTTAGATTGGGTCTTTCGTTTATTTGTTTTTTAAAATTAATTTTATGCATTCTGAAGGTTTTCCCAACATTCATTTGGGATCAGGTCCAAAGTTTGGACCCATGAAGATTTCAACCTGGGATTAAATAGCAAATGGTCCTCATTTGTGTCTGAGTAGTTTGTTATAGAACCACTGGCCCCAACACACTTTACAGACATAGATTCAGCAAAGTTGGTACAAATTCCCAAACAAACTTTCAGAGAAAAAACATCTCAGAATCTAAATCTCTGTTATCCTTTCATACAAACAGCTTCAGAAACTGAGTGGCTAACTGGGAGTTACTTTACTGGACACTAGATTGGTTTGATCATATCAGGCTAAAGCTCTTTGCAAAAGATAGTGAGCACACTGAGAATTAGCCCGGTTCCCCTTTAAATCTCTACAGCATCTACCTTTGCCAAATACTGGCCTGTCTGCACTGATTTGACAGCAGTACTCTGATAAACTGGGGCTACAATGCGTAAAAGGAAACCCTGTGGCTTTTTACTCATGAAACAAAATGAACACTTTAATACGGCATTGTGCTTGGATGCCATACACAGAGCTGGGTTTAAACAAACGAGACCACTTTTGGCTGTCATCCGTGAGCTGCTGTTCTGGCACGAGCGAGGAGTTTTTGTTTACGGGATGAATAAAAGAAACAAACAGTGTTCCTCGAGGTCCAACTAATCCCGGCTTTACATAAATTAAAAAGCGAGGAAATGTGTGGACAAGTGAGAAGAGTGCAAACATGCTCTGACTACCAAGTCAACAAATTGTGAGGAGACAAAAAGAGGGCGGCCCACGGAAGTCAAGGACAGATCAGTTCAACAGTTGACTGTGGGATGACGTAGAAAACAAAGTTTGTACATACAGTACAGACACAGATTTTTTGTCTAAAAATAGTCTTTGATTAATTATGAGCTGAGGAAGAAAGGACTTTCCCTCTCCAAACGTAGAGACAGTAATAAAGTTCCTCCCCGGATTTGGCTGTAAGTGTTCATCTTTGCTCAGCAGAAGAGTCACTTTTCACTCCAGCAAGGACAAGAGCTCATCAGTCTGTCCAGTCCCAAACTCTGTCTCGATCCTGCCGGAATGACTGACAGCTACACTCCCAATCCTGATAAATTGAAAGCTTGCCCCTGAACTAACCTTTTGGTTCTGACTTCATATTACATCCTGACATATTTCTGATAAAGACAGACTAACTTACAATTTAAAAGTTTTGAAAGGAGGAAATATTTTTAAGGTAAACTCCCTGATTTTGTTATAGAGCTCCAGAAACATAGCAACAGAGAGCTGAAGGGGGGGGGGGTTTGGAAGTGTGTGTGTTATATGGATAAGATCTCTGTGTGTGTAATCAAGAAAAGAGGAAAAAGTAAAGGAAGGAAAATAAGCAAAGGATTGTAAGTAATAGTGTATATACATGACTATGCATAAAGATTAGAGATTAGATGCACGCAGAGAGACGTATTACAGGTGTGACCAAT
Organism: Morone saxatilis; assembly: GCF_004916995.1. NCBI lineage: Eukaryota > Metazoa > Chordata > Actinopteri > Moronidae > Morone > Morone saxatilis. Next base: position 2,933,617 of record NW_023339674.1, read on the forward strand.
GTGGGACACTTAAGGTGATGCTAATATTTGTAAAGGGAGTTAAGACTGTGAATGTGACGCGATTATTTGAATATTTGTCTACTTTAAAATTTGAATGCAAATAAACTACATAGGTATAGGCAGCAAACAGACAACAGGTGTGACGGTTACAGACGGACGCCCTAGCTGACGACATGCACTGACTCTCTGAGTGAGTGTTACGGTTTGTACTGACCCTAAAACGAGAACCCCCGTCTCCTCTGGTACCTCTCTACATTCATAGAGCTCTAAATGATGGATCAGGACACATTTTCGGCTCAAGCTGAAACCTTTTTAACTCAAGCTGGAGCCCCGATCCAAGACTGATACAACATAGTAATAGTAAATAAATAATTTGATAAATCAAATATATATATATATATAGATATTATTTACGAGAAGTATGTCAAAGCAGACACACTAGAGGGAGGGGGAATGTTATTACAATAACTTATTCTGTGCAATAAATGAATAAATAAATAAATGTCATCAGTGACTGATATGTTCAGGATCCTAGCCGAACAAGACCGTGATATGTAGTTTGACCACATCGGGGCTACTTGAGTTGTCTGCACCTCAGTTCTTCCCACCTACAGTAAAGTCGCTTTTATTTATGTATCTATTGGAGTCTTTCCTTTCTCTCGTATGCAACTGCAATCACATCATCACCAATACATGGTGTAAGCCTTGTATATATAATTGTGCACATCTGATGGAGGTTAGTTCTCTACATGGTTATTCCTACACAGTAGTCTGAAGTGAAGGGACAAAAACAAGTCATGGCTATTTATCTGGACAGGATTCGTCAGGGGAGCAGGTTTGTGTGTTACACCGCTATTTCATCTCCCAGACAGTCAGGAGTTCCCTGTCTGTTGAGAACATTAAGCAGCCTCAGCGTCTCCTCGTCCGTCCCCCAGCCAAAGATATCCATCCCCTCCTCATCGTCCTCCCCCTCATCCTCATCGCTGTCGTCGGTGTTCGACTCGTACTCTGAGGCGATACCTGACTCGCGGAACCTGGCAAAGTCCAGGAAGCCCAGAGATTTGACGTCACGGGACAACAACTTTGCCTCAGACAGCTCTTGACCTTTGCTCTCTGGCTGGTTAGCCTTGAGCAGTGGGGGAGACGAGGGGAGGTGAGGAGGCGGAGGCCCCGGGAGGAAACGGAAACACTCCAGTTTAAGAAGACACTGGTCCCTACCTAGGGGGCTTCCCAGATTCCCATTGGAAGATGAGAAGGCGTTGCTGGTCCCGTCGGTGGTGCAGAGCGCGGGCAGGTTGATGGCGGACACCTCGGATTTAGGCGTCGTGGGGTCGCACATCACTGAGGGCACCGTAGACCGGAAGGTGATCTCCAGTAAACTGTCCTGAGATCCCACTGGAGGGAGGAGAAAAGGTATAAAAGAGGGAAGGGATTGGAAAGTGATGAACGAGCAGATGGAGAGACAAGAAATAAAGGGCAGATCAAATATTTTATACCACAGTCAAGAGTTGCTCTGTTCCTTGATTTAAATTCATCTGCTATCACCCCTCCCGCTGGATCACAGCAGAAAAATAACAAATGTGATATAGATATCTGTGAATTGTGGCGGAGAGCAGATTACCACTCCTCGAAAATTCTAACAAAATCAATCACTCAGTTACCAATAAATCAATGTGGTTTTAGATTGGGTAAGCAAGAAAAGGAAAAAAAAACATGTTTCAAAGCATTTCATCATCATAAGGGCTGCTCAGTGAAACATGTTTTGCTTCTTCTTTCGTTATGGGCAGAGAAAACAGACCTGCAGCTCAACAACTGAGAGAAAGATACATTAAAGGAATACTCAGTATCAGTACTAACCTGCCCATCTGAAAGATGACTCTAAAAAGTTTGTAGTTGTTGTATCTATCTATCATAACATCCAGAGAAACTTCTCACTCCTGCAGAATAATCTACTTCCTCTCTGTTGTGCGTCTGAAATTTAAAGTCTGGGAAAAGCTTGTGTAAAATCTGTGGCACTGTTTGATCACACCCACATGAAGTGTGAAAGACAATAGGTGAAACACTGCATGTGAGAGAAACACAAATTAAAAGATGCATTACAAAGTTAGTGGGGATTCAGATTGAAAACAGCTGTGTTAAAACTGTGCAGGGGGCTGCGATGATGGAGGCATGTTGTTTAAGATACAGTTATACAGTAACAGTTTACTTAATTTAAAGGCAAATCAGCGGACAATGGTTTGTAAAAACTCACAGACAGGATTTTACAACTCTTTGAACTTCCATGCAACTGCTTTGTCTTTCGTCTTGAAGTCCAGACAGTGGAAATACTTGCCGGATGACGTTGTGCTGAAGCTGAAAAGTTGAGCCAGGTTCAACCTTTTTGCAGGTCAACCCTGCTGCCAATGTACTGCCTCCATTCAAATGAATAAGAGGCCTGTGTTTTTTCACGCAAAAGGATCAAGTCGGTGGAAACGCTGCCTTACTTTACTGTGGCTCTCCACTCAGCACCATAACACAAGACTAAAGAGCAGTAACGCAACAAACTGTTATTAATAACACAACTTTACCTTTCTCTTCCCTGCAGTTGCCTTCTGCTATGTTTTAACTGACTTTTAATGGCTCAAGCAGCTCTTGTTCAGTGTGATATGACTGAAGCTGTAATACTTAAACCGTTGTATTATTTTAATGTTTGTTGACATAATCTAGTCAAAGCAGTTTAAAGCAGTTTTACCACAAATCTAATTTTTTAGTCATTCAATCACTGATCCTTCTGTTGAGCTGACAACATCAAGCCATGTAATATTTCCTCACATGCAGCCTTTCTTTTGCAGGATGAATTCACTGTTGCAGCAGAATACACTTTCTTTCCAGACAACAAGCATCAAAACAGCCCAGCATCAGCTCTCATTTAGCAGCACTCAGTGCAAATCACATGAACTGCAGCTGGGCTCATTTTTAGTCTTATATGATAAATGCTACAAAGACTGTTACGCTGTGGTTGAGGAGGGGAGTGGGTTGTCCACTTATCTCAGGGTTGGTGATTCAATCGCCAGCTCCTCCTGTCCACATGCTGAAGTGACCTTGGGCAAGACACTGAACCCCAAAGAGCTCCCGATGGTCAGGCACCTTCATATCTCACCACCATTGGTGTGTAAATGGCCGAATGAGAGGCAAATTATAAAGCACTTTGGCAGCATTATAAAAATGCAGGACATACAGATCATTAGCAGACTGGTTTAAAACAAAATCCTGTGAACTATATTTACAATAGTATTGAATGTTTTCTTTGCCATGACACCACAGTACCTTTTAACTCCAGCTGTTCTATGCTATAAGGCAAACAAAATTTTTTTCAGAGCCACTTTTCAAGCCTACAGAAGGTGAGTATTGGATAGTCCTAAAGAAAAACGTGTAGGCTTTCAAGCAATGAACTGGGCTTAAACCTCCTGCATGGGTTCCCCACCTCTTTTCATCTACAACCAGACCATGTTTCATGTTGTAGAATTGTACTAAATGAGGTACAAATGCTGTGAAATAGACCTTTCTCATGGTGGACATTTTCGCTTGTGATAGCGTGAAAATGACAGGTGTGTAACTAATAACATTAATGATGGCTCCTTTCCATTCAGGTGTGTCAATAAGTCATGCTAGTGAGCCAGCATGTAATCCCACCACGCTGAAACTGACGCACTATACAGCCATAATTAATGTTATTAGTCATGTACCTGTGTTCAAGTCAGTGTCATGAGAAAGGTCTGTTTCCATAAAGTTGTTAAAATATCTGACCATTGGATTTAATTGTGCTTAAAATACTATTTCATGTCCATTTAAGATCTATTTTTCTTACCATAGAAGAGTTTGTTGACCTTGTGGGAAATGAGGTCCCTTTCAAACGTCCAACATGCAGAGGTGCATATGAGAAAATACTTTCCCTACTGAATACCTGAAATGTTGGCTGATCAGATAAAAGACTGTTTCTCGCAGGGTGACGATTGGAGGGCAGACTGGACTGTGATAGCGCAGAGAAGATTGTCTGAATAACTGATGAACAGGCTTAACAATATGTGAAGTTGTGGGCAGAGTGACAGAGAGGACAGAGGGGGTTGTAGGCGAAAGAACAGCGACAGAATGTGTGTGGTGCATGTTAAACAGGGCGGCGAGGGGTCGATATGACAACAGAATCCAGTCTCATACTGGAATTTACATTTAGAAGCCTGTCTAGGTCTGCAGTGCACTCACTCGGGGTGTATACAGAGCTGGAAATGTCTGCTCTCTCGGTATGTGGGATGTTTGCACTGTCACATGGGAGGATTTTAACTGACAGGCGTGTGTGTGTGTGTTGACCTACAGTAGAGGTGGTGGCATAAAATGTTAAATTACCATCTTTATTCCTCAGTCATGTCCATTTTTCATTTCTTTTTTCTCACCTTCATTGTCCATTTTATTGTTTTTGTCAGAGTACCTTTTGCATATTTTTCTGTGGGATTCAGAATCCTACTCACGTTGGATTCAAGGTTTCATCCATATTGTTTCCTAGGTTTTTCTTTGCCTTTACTGAGGATCAGAAGGCTGGTGGTGTCAGGTAAAGCAGGCTGATTAGTGATGTCAGGTCTATTACAGTGTGTCTTTCAAACATATTGTTTTGTCTCTTGTCCTCTGTTTATCTCGTTCTATCCTGTCCACAATATACAAAATTCATGTCTTCATATAAAACATAAAAGTGTGTCTGTTTCTCTGCAGCTGTACACACTGTACATGCACTTTGTACATGTGAGCAGGTGTGCATTAATGTATATAACCTCCAGCTTACAGCATGTAAGCGTGTGAGCCTCGTATTTGATCTACTCACTGGAGTTGGGTCCAGACATCTTGGTCTCCAGCTCCTGGATCTGTTTAACCAGCAGGGAGATGTGCTGCAGCAGGTCTTTGTTCTGGAGCAGCAGCTGGTGGACTCGAGCCTGGGCCTCCAGCCGAGCCGTGGCCTCCGCACTCAGCTGGTCCTTCAACAGGTGAACCTGCACAGGAGGAGGTGAGTAAAGAGGAAAAGAGACAGACAGAGGAGGAGACAAGAGGGAGGGATAGGAACAGATGCTCAGTTCAGTGTATGCAAACATATTTATTTGCGCTAATAGCCATTACCAGAATTTCTCAGGCCAGGGTCACAGTGATCCCTCAAACAGAATCTGCTTGTTGGGGAAATCAGGAGCCAGTGCTGTTTGCTTCAAATATTTGAGATAGATAAAAGCAGAGAGATAGGCTACAAGTCACAGTCCTCCAAGCTTTTGTTGAGCTCATGTTTTGTCTACATGACAAACATTCAGGAAGGTTCTCTATGGTGAGCAGCACATTGATATTTTGGACTTTTTTAAGTCATTATTGTGAGTCACCACTGACAGGTCTAGTGTTGCATAATTTTGAGCAACATTTAGTTACTTTATTTTAGGAAAAATAAAGATTTTGCTTGCATTGGGATTCTCTGTAGTGTTTTATACGAGAGGAAGCCAAGTTTTACAGGTATCCACTTGACATTCAATCAGTACAGAACCATAATAAGAATAAAAAAACTGAGGAGAAAAAAAAGGTAACAAAGACTCAAGATAATCCCACCCTGGACACACTGCTCATGTTAACAGGTTGGAGCAGTGGTGATTCACTAAAGAGCAGAAGACTCGCCTATTCTTTCCATAAGCTGTGAGCCTTTCCCAGCAAAAATATAATAGAAAATGATCCTTTTCATATTGATATCGACATTATGCCAGAAACTTATACACCCTCCACTACATTTTCAATAATTTTTTTAACTCTTTTTTTAACACCTCCAGTATCTCATATGGATTAAAAGCTCTTTCTGTGGACATAATCTATTCATTTGTTAACAACTTTAATTGTACTGTATTTATCCAAGGCCCACTGAGTGTTGAAAGATAGAGTCACCACTCACATTTTTTCACAGTTGTATGATAAAGTAAAATATTACAAAGGTGAAACATTTTAAGCAATTTCTTGGAACTTAAGTGTTACAGTTTGTTTTTAAAATCAAATTGAATTTTATCTGAATTTAAGGTGTTATTCTGCTACATCATCATCATCATCATCTGGACAGTAGTTGTTCCCTTTCAATATGTGAGAATGATTATTTATTGATTAGTTGGATGGAAAAGTTTCTGAGTTTCTGTAAGATTCACCGCTGGTTCAGGTGAGCTGAGAGCAGATGAATACAGAAGCTGGTTCTAGGCTGGAGATAATGACTTTGGAGACAATATAAAAAAAGCCAAACCAATTTGAATTTTAGCACGTAAGAAAAAACTCCAGCTTAATGTTGCTTCTGAGAAAAGGCAGCTATCAAATATGGGAGGGATTGGGATAGATTCTGTGTGGTGCATTAGTACACTCTTATTAAATAAAACATTTTCTTCCAGGAAAACGGTGAAAAGTGCTATTGCCCACGTCAGAAGCAATTTATTTAACAAAAGCAGCTATTATTTAGTCCTTCACCTATTAACTAAATTAATCAGGAGATGAGAAGCTTTCAGATGTGGCTGACTCAGCTCAGCAGGTGGCAGTGACTGATCAATCACAGTGGATTTTTTTACTGCCTGATAATTAATCAAAACAATGTCAAGAAAGTACAGGAAACCTTCAGAGTGTTGTTTTAGTTGGAGGGAAACAGATCAATCAGGAGGAGAGCTGATGGAGGTGCACAAAGTTATTGATAACCGACAGCTGGACGCGTTTCATATACAGCATCGAGTTGAAGCAGTTTAAAGTTAGATACTGACCAGTTAACTAGATATAGCTATACTAAATGTCAGATGGAAAAGATATCTTGACTTGCTTGACCAGCTTGAATGATAAGTATGTTGACATACAATTAATTTGATAATTGATTAATTGCCAACTAACAGGCCATTAGGATTATCTGACATCTCCGTGTTGAGCTGATGAATCCTGATAAAAAGTTTCCCACTGCTTAAGCACAAACTGATTATTTATTCATGTGTATTGAGACTTTTCTTTTGCAGCAATTCCTTCAGTCGAAGACAATTTTCTTATTCAGGAGACAATAAAAGCAATCTTTACTTTTGCTGTTTCAGTCACCTTACATTATTTTCTGTTTTATATCTATTTCTATATCTTTGGACTGTTGGACAAAACTAATTTACATTTTAAACATGTCATGTGCTCATGGGAAATGGTGGTAGACAGTTTTCACTATTTTACAGACAAAACAATCAGTCAATTAATCAAGAAAATAATAAGTAGACTAACTGATCATCTATATTCTAAGGGTTTTTGTCTTCATCATATTTGATCTCTCAATTATAGAGACTTATCAAAAATATTCAGACAGGTCCAAGGTAATGAAAAAACATGAGCATTATATCAGATATTTGTAATTACTGTGGCTTCCCTCTATTACATTTTTATGACAGGAGTAGCAGAGCTCCAGTGGCTGATCTGGTCCCCATGTGACCTTAAAGCCAGAGTCTGCTGTGGTCTGCAAGATTAAAGCAGAGGCTCTTTTTCAGTTTAAGACTGAAAGGATAAAACTTCTTTTACACTTTGAGTCATTTATATAAGAGGGGAAAAGGCACTGTTCACTCAGTGCACATGTCCAGATACACACACACACACACACACACACACACACACTCTACAAGCTTTTGTAGCAGCAATGACTCCCCGTTTTTTACTTCAAAGTAGTCTCCAAATCAAATGTTAGTGGTCCCACCTCCCACCCTATTCAGTCATCTCCCATCCTAAGCACATAATTGCTTTCAGCTATTTCAAAGAAGGAATTCTCAAGGTTTCAAATCACAAGAATGGTTCAGAAAAATCCCAATGTGCTGAAGAAGCCCGCTTACTAATGATTTTCTGACAGGAGATACACCATGGCTCTCAATAGTGTGATGAAGCTTAACCCCGGAGTTTGAACATGGTCCAGCGGGACTTCAAATGTCAGCTGTCTAATAGGCAAAGAAGGACTGAAGGAAAGCGTGTGTAATGTGATTTTATCCAATTACAATACAACGATGTTAAACAGTAACAACCCAGAAGGGCTCCTTACTGCTTTTCCTGACTTCTTGTGAGTAAACCATTTTGAATTCTGTTTTGAACACACAAATAGCTTAATCAATATTAGAGTGTGTCTGAACAGGTGCCTGTAACAATTTCAAGGAAGGCAGTTGGTGTGAAGGACCTACAAAAGCGGCAGTGTATATTCAGAGCGCCGTGAATCATGGGGCCTCATGTGGTGGCACAAGCCATTGAAACTCGTAATGACCCCCTGGTTTCTCATTTCTACTTGATGTGCACAGAACACAGAACTCGTTACCGTGGTAGCATGGAGGCTCTTGGCTCTTGACGTCAATGACACATATCAAAGGACAAATTACAAAACAAACTGTAATTGGTATTTGAACAAAATACCAAGGCCACTTCAGTCGCAGTGTAGTCCTTTGGTATTCCATACTTAGTTTCAATGTTAGTGCTGGATCTATTAATGTAGCATAATGCTGTCTTGTTAAGAAAATAGATTTATTAATATCCACCATTTTATTGCTGTGGGTGTATTGTTTGCTTCTGTATTGCAATGAGTACCTAGTAGCATAATGATGTCCTTATGATAATACTATTTTTATGCCTGTATTCATTCTGATTTATACCAGATTAAATATCAAAATTACCCCTCTTATTGAAATTAGAGTAATTATTTTCATTGTCAACTGCAAAATGTCATGAAATGGTGAAAAGAAAACATCATCTGTTCCCAGGTGGTAAATAAGAAAAATGGGTAATTTTACGGAGAATCCTTTTTTCTTTTAACTTCTGCTTGTGATTCTGTTTTTTAAACTCTTCTTGATGCTTCTTCCATTTATCTTTTCCCTCACGTTTCTACCTCCACCCTCAGTCCCTCCCTCTTTTCACAGGTAGGGTGGAGAGAAACAAGATAAAGTCAAAATTCACAGCCTCCTTCTCAAGGCCTTGAATCCTCCTCCTCCTCCTCTCCCGCATCCACTCATGAGACACAAAAACAAGTGCTGAGGAAGACAGTCATCTACTTCCATTATCCTTGCACTTAGCAACAAATAGAGGTGATTCCAGATTGTGTGCGGGCCTGGCCGCCTCTGCAGACCTCATTTGTAAAGACTGACACCCTGATGACGACTTTGGTGGTGTAATTTACAGATGGCAGATTCCCATCTTGAGCTATGGAAGAGTGGAGCTCGACTTCGACATATGCTGATCAGCCACTGCAGCATGGTTTATACTGAGGCCTTGGGAGCAGGTGTCACATTTGTCCTGATGCTGTCCATGTTAAATGTCTCAGTGAGCTGCACTGGCTGGTAAAGGGACACTAAGGAATATCATGCAAAATCAGCAGTGATCAAAGCAAGATGAGCAAAATAAGATGGGGGAAAATATTTTACTTTTGAGATTCAGACCTTGGCTTTGTCGTCTGGATATCTGATCAAAAAGAGCACATCGTCTCATTCTGATGCAGCCACACAACGTGAAATTTCTACAAATGACCAGACCCAGCTTCTGTGGAAACACAGGCCAGTCCTACAGATAAAATATAAAAATGGAATGAAAAATTGATAAGATGAGAGATGATAAGCCCTAAATAATTACAGCTGGATCTCTCCGGCTGTTTCCCTTTCTGTACCTGTACGTCTGTTTATTTGGCCGTGTGTGTCTCCATCTCATTGGCTTTTTATGGTTCTTTCCAATCTGTCCAGTCAAGTCAATTGATAATTATTAATTTATTCTTACTTATAATTTGTGTTAATTTCCCTAGTGTCCTTTATCTTAGTTTTCTGTATTTTTGAATGTACATATTCATGTCTGACTCTTAGTGCAGTGTGAAGGCCTTTATAACTCTTTTTTTTTTTAAAGTACTTCACAAATAAACTCTTTGTTATTCATCACTTGAATCCGGAATTGTTTTTTGGGGAACATGACCAAAGTTAAACAAAGCGAGTTATGGACTGGTTATTGATTTCTTGTTTCTTGTTTGTGCTTGTGGGTACTGGTGGCCTCAGAAGGAGAAGCTTATACAAAATAGATTGTTAGTCACGTACTGTAACTTCAGATTGTCTCTCCGAACTGTGGGCCCCACTGGTTCTTTTAAGTAGCTGAGGAAAAAGGCGTTTTTTGGAACCAACTGTCAGGTCTCAGTTCAACTTATACCAAGGTGAGACCGATGTGGGGCCCATGTAGTACAGGGGCATAGACTAAACGTCTTGCAAAAAGGGATGAACCAGTGACAGTCTTAGAACCATGTGCCTTTTACAGTACATAACCAACGTTCGCGCCTATTCGATTTGAGTGGGCAATGGTCTATGAGGAAACGCCAACAATCAACTGACCAATGGCGTAACTTCATCACAAAAATAAAGGACAGATGGAAAATTGGTTTAATTGGGGTAAAAAGACAAAAAAAGGAAGACTGGCTTTGGTGTAGTGGCAGATTGCAACTAACTCACTCCCCCCTCCCTTTCCAAGGTTAAGAGAGAAACTATGATGCCGGCGAAATGTGTGAAAAACAGCCCTATCGAGAACCAGTGTTTTGTTTGTCCATTCTGGGCTACTGAACATGGTGGCCGCAACGAACGGCGACCTGTAGACAAAAACGGTTCATTCGAAGGTAACGAAAACACAGCAATTCTTATTTTCAGGTGTTTATACAATAATGAAAACATACCTTTGAGTATAATATTCAATTTCTGCCAACAGAAATCTAAACCTAAATACACGCTGGACCTTTAACAGGTCTAAACTGAAATACATTTGTGAATTGATTGTCACATCTAAGGATTTCAGTGTGCAGAGATGATTGGACACAGTCAACCACATTGTCAGACATTATGACAACCCACTTGTAAACCACAACTCACTTGTTCTAGAAATAATAATATTCTTTTTAAAGCTTGAAGAGAGAAGATCTAAAACCTCTTACTAAAAATGCAACCCAGACAAAGAGCCAATTAAAAAGGTGCTCCGCTTGTGTTTCATCGTGGTGGTCCCTTGGTAGTAAACCTGCTGCTTCCCAATGTTTTCTGCCTTCTTATCTGAGTGTCGTGAAATTGAAGGAGCTTCGAGCAACTCAAATGACTCCTTAAAGCTCTAATTAGGCAGCAGCATCTCTCTTCCGTTTTATTGCTTTCTTTGTTCAAAACTGCTCCCCAGAACAGGACAGTGCCTAAGGACAAATTTTCATCTTCCCTTCTCTCACAACAGACTTTTTTTTTGCTGCCTAGTTTCCTTCCATGTTGTCAGCTCTTTACTATGAAAGAACATCTCTATTGAACTGATTTCAACATACATCACTTAAAATATTAAAACAGCTCCATTTTGCTTACCTTTCTCCCCACAACACAACAATGACTCAATGATTTTGAGTCACTTTTTGCAGCTTGCTTGCTGATCAAAACACCTCAAAATTCGTATTGCGCCATAATTCCAAGAATCATGCAATTTTCCCCATATTCAGCGCCATACAGAAATTGTCTGTTATCACTGGAACCTGCTCTGCAAAACCCCTACAGCAAAGAGCACTTGGTTGTACATACAGGAGACAATATGAAGACCTTGTGTATTACCTCCTAATCTTGTAAAAAAAAAAGCAGAAATTGTAGAAACTAAAAGATAACACTGTTTAAAATATATCGTTTCCCTTATAGACAAGAAAGAAAGACAGTGACTCTCCCACTGGTAGTGTAAGGAGATTAGGACTGTTGGTTGTGCGTTGTGACTCCACACGGTTGGTTGTTGAGGATGATGTACTCTTCACACAGGATTACTATCATCGCATTCCCTGCCCACGCCAGGTCCCTTTGATGTGGAAGTGTTTGAAACCCCTCCAATATTGGATCGTCTCTGCTTTTACCACATTTTTGGAGGAATAAATGGAAGGGGAAATGATCATTTTGCTAATGCAACAATAAGGAAGCCATTAGAAACGCACTTACACTTGTCATTTGCATAAGATGGTGAGAGAGTGCTTGATGAAGAGAGAGAGAATCAGAAAAGTCCAAGCAACAGTTGGACAGCAGGGAGAAACGGAGAGAGCGTTAAATGTGTTCAAGTTTGAGCAAAGAAAGAAAGGAATCGGAAAAAGAGAAACGACAGACTGCTGAATAGAAACAGAAAAAGAAAAAAGGAAGGAAGGTGTAGGTGGCAGGAGAAAAGAAGGAAATGTTAGGAAATAAGATGGTATTGAATGAACAAACGGAGGAGACCTAAGGAATGAAAGGGAGGAAATGGAGCAGGGAAGGATTGAAGGAGAGATAAACAAAGCTTGAAAGAGGTCAAATGTCATTAAGCAGTGGCAGAGCAGCGTCTGCAGAGCTAACTCCGTCTTGAAACAGATCGTCGATGAACTCTGTCACTGCCCTGACTTCATTAAACATCTCCGCTTCCACTCATCCCTGAGCGAGCTGTGATTAGCGTTGGCCAGCTCGCTAATTTTCCTCCATTCACTGTGACCTCTGCTCAGGCACTGCAGCGGGGTTCAACATCAAGAAGATTTTCCCAGTTGCCAGTTTGGGCCACAAAGTCACTGGCACTTTCATCAGCACAAGGGGCAACAGTGAAAATAATCACTACTTCATCCCCTTTAATTGATTTCTTCAAAAATATGCTGCCAAATTGCAAAATCACTTTAAATTGCAGCTGGTTTTTGCAAAATACAGACAGGTGACAAATTCAAGAGAAGTAGGGCTAAAGCTACCCCTTATTTTAATCATCAATTAATCAGTAGATTTTCTTCCTGATTAATCGATTATTTGTTAAGTTCCCAGATCCCAAAAGTCAGTATTTAAAATTCCAGTTTACTTTCCTGAAGATCAATTTATGCATTAATCATCTGTTTCAATTAAACTGAATAACTAAGGGAAGAGATATAAAAAATGCAGATGTAGGGGTCACTGAATGGAATGGATGGATGACAATGATGCCAATCTTATGTTTCAAAAGCACCACATCTCCACCTTATAAAACGCCTATTGGAGATTTTCTAGTGACATGTTGGAAAGCGTTCGCCACCACCATCAAAATCAAAATCAATCATCAAATAAGAACTTACATATTCATATTGTTCATTCCTCCAGTAGAGTTAAACTGACTTGGAAATATTTTTTTCTTTAATTTATCATCTGTAGTTATTACTAATATTGCCTAAAATTAAATAAAGAGGAAATATTAAGCTGTGATTGATTAATTGAAGCTTTAAATCCATTCTGGATTTATACAGTAATTTAAAGTAATGGTTCACCCAGTTTACATTACACCATTTGAATTAGTCTGTGTGAGCAATAGAAAATGTTTGGTTAGCAGTAGCATTCCTTACAGCTCTGATACAGCTGTGGGTAAGTGACAGTAAACAGTTAGCTGCTGATATCAATGAGAAAAAAATTATTAAAAACAGTAACACTTAATTAAATGATAAATCATTTTGTGTGAATCCATGGTGTACGCGGGGCCCATTTGAATCCTGCAAGGAATGACGGACTCCACCACTAAAAATTTAAATGAATATTGTACATAGAGAGGTAATTTCAGCCTGTAAATATTGAATGACTGATGCTGAAAAAATACGGATAGTAAATCATATTAGAAAATCCTATCATAAACAGGGTTTGATTTCACGAGTGCAGCTCTGCCATAATAATGTGAAAACCAGTGATAAACAAAGACATACAGCCAGGGACATAGAGCATATTCCTTTAAAAAAAATCAGTTTTCCCTGGCTGTATATCTGTTTATCATCGTTGTGTGTTTTTGCGATTGCAGTGAATATCGTGGCAGAGCTGCACTCAAACCTGACAACTCTGTAAAATCAGTGGGGGCCAGCTGTTAGACCTAATCAAATCATAAACAAGAGAAATATCTTCCTTTAACATAACTTTGATAGATGATTTGTGATCCTGTGAGATGTTTTCAAGGAATAGTTTCACTTGAAAAACCCAAAAAGTAAAAAACAGAACAATGACAGTTTATTTTCTGGTGTGAAAGTGAGGCAAAGACACCAGGGAAACAAAGTTTGGAACTCTTAATAACACACACACACACATACACAAATAACACTGTACAGACATGCACACACATTTGACTAATGTGTCAGCCAACTAATCCCTCTCTTCCTCTATGTCTTCACCCAAAATGTGCATTATCTGGGCCGAACTAATCAGCTTTGTACTTTCTACTGTTTGACCTTCAGTGGTGGAGTAAGCTCTGCTCCCTCATGTCGGCTGGTTAGAAGTAGCCTCGGGCAAGTTTAAATTTGTGTTAGAGGGAGTTTGTCTGAGATGGCGAGGGAGTAGGAGAGACTATTTGTTATTGTATAAAAATCCAGAAAAAAGAGAGTTTCTTCTCTTCCTAACACTTGGTCTGTAATGATGGTAGAGTCTCATGAAACTGTAAGAAGTGTGTGTGTGTGTAAATAGACACACAAACAAGGATCTCGGTCCAAATTGCAGCTGCCGTCAACTGCACTCATTAAGTAAAGGGGCAATCATTTATTCTAATTAAATAATTAAAATTTTACTTTAATTTGAGAAATGTGAGAAAATAAAAACTGATTCACAACTACATAAATAATTTTTTGTTTTTATTCAGCCAATAATAAAATGTTCCAAAATAATGAAAAATGCAACCCCGAAGTTCCAAGAGGCCAAGGTGACGTCTTTAAATATATTATTTTGTCCGATCAACACCAAAAGATATTTTATTTATAATAAAACAGAAATGCACCAAATCCACTTATAAATCACCTTTTTAGGTATTTTTTACTTGATAAAAAAGGACTTAAATGGCTGATTTAAATCTGTACACTTAAAATTATTTTAGATTTTAGATAATAACTGTTAGGGGCCCAAAGAAGTAGAAATATCCAACAAGTCACATTAAAGAAAGCAAAGATTGAAGTCAAGTTTTTTGCAAATATATATATATATATATTCCTTCCCTATCACATTATTTATCTTGCACCCTTTAAGACAATAGCAAGAGCAGCACACAGAGTTAGACTTAATAGACAAATAACTAACTGAATAGTCAGTAGAAAGTAATTTAGATGCGGTGTGGAAACTAACTGTAACAACAGCTCAGACAAGTCACGACCGCTGGGGAAACCTTGCTAAATGGCAAAAGAGCCAAGGTCAGGCAGAACCACCCTGAGGGTAGCACATACTTGAAATGTTCTGCATTAGGTAAAATACTTCCTTCATGTGCCAAAGCAGTTTTAAAATGTACACCAGGGTTTCTGCCAGCGGGCGGTGACCTCTGGCTTCATCAAGGTATAATTAATGGTATTTATGTCTGGGCACGCTCAGTCTGAATGCGTGAGCTGTCAGCTGTAGCAGCCGTCAGTCTAACGTTGCTCAGGTCAAGAGAAGGGAACAGCTAGTTCAGTGTGAACAGGCGGTTTCATCAGGAATCGCCGTAGCTGTCTGTGGAAGCCACGAGACTTCTGTATTTAACTGTCTGGGACACTTCAGGGTCAGGAGTGTGTGTGAGGGTGCACGAGAAAGAGGATGTGTGGAGTTGTGAAATTGCAGTTTCAACTCTCGTGGCCTTCTACGAGCAGACTGACAAGCTGCATGTGTGTGCGTTCATCCAGCTCATAAGCCCGAAGCCACTGCTGTCACTTCTCCCTCTGCAGCCACTCAGCGCTGGGTGATTGATGTCTGATGCTGCGCGCACTCGGTATTAACTTTCTTTTTCAAATCCAGATTGGATTGCAGGCGGGAGTTGATCTCCTTCACTCCGTCAATCATCCTAGAGCTCTACCAATTGATCGCATGCTTCTTTTTCCCAGGTGGTGTGGCCATTGATGGCCAATTTTTTAATACAAAATGTATTAATTATTTCCTGGGATAGCTTCCAGGAACCTGCAACCTGCATACATTGTACTTAATAAACTTCCTTTTTTTTAAATAAATTCAGTGTTTTCTTCTCCCTGACACTTGGCCATGGTTCTACAATCTCTTTGGTTGATTTAACTGCATACTTCTCTAATGCAGGACAAGGCTGTTTAGAAGAGAATGAAGGCTCTGTGAATATAGCTTGTGTTCAGGTGTTCACTTCAAGTCTAAAAATAACAAGTTCATTTTGTTTTCTTCGCAGCATAAATGAAATGCCAAGATATAAGCCTACTGCACTTCACTGCTTGTTTTCTTATTTCTTATATTTATATGTGTGAGTAGTGTATAAGTGTAAGGATGAATGTTCCTATGTGTTTCTTGAGGATGGCAAACAAAAATGTATACCTTGTGGAAAATAAACGTTATTTATCTCAATATATACAAATTTTATCTAAAAAAACATCAGTGGTTACATTATTCCACTAATGTAAAGTTGATGAGGATAAATACAATACTACTACAGTTTGATGATTCCTGAGTTTCTCCGCTTTTTGCCTTTTTATTTATTTTAAAATTGCCTCCAGATGTTGCCAACAACTGTTGCCATGATGGACTTTAGGTGCCAAAGAAACAGCCCATGCATGAATGAGTGAGTAATGCTGCTGTCATTGTTCTAGTCACTTCAAATTAACCCGTATATTTTCAGAGAAGAAGAACAGTTCCCACGGCAACATATGCTCAAGTTATAAGTACCCCTCGTTATGGTAATGACCATCAAGCGTATTTGAGGAATCTGAATTGCAGTCCCACAGGGAATTTGAAAAGTATGGTATGCATCTCTAACATTGCCATACATGCTTGAACCTTTTTTTCTACATGTGTTTTTGTGTGAGAGAGATGCACCTGTGCCACGGCCACTTGTGTCTGCTGCTGTTGCTGCTGGAGCTGCTGCTGGAGGAGCTGGATCTGGTGGTGGACAGACAGGGGGGCACCTGGTGGCAGCGTGCCCGATGCAGGGAGCAGCATCCTGGGGCTGGACATCAGCAGAGATGGCTCCTCTGAAGCCTGTCATCAGGGAGAAGAGAGAGGGGGGTGAAGCCAATAGTTAGTGACCTGGAAATGAAAACATTTTAATATGCCAGAAAATAAGATAGAAAATCTGAACAATTAGTGAAACACTGAATGGTCTGGCAGGACTGTATCACTGCCTTGAAAAAAACCAACATTTCTTTCAAGGGACCATTCAATATTTTACTTTACATTTATATAATGTATGAGGATGACACTGATAGCTGTTTGATTTTAAGGAAGTTCACTAAAACTATTATATGAGTTTTCAAAACTCAAGTTCACAAAAAGTTACAAAGTTGAGGATGCAAATACACCAGAAAAAAATACAAGAAATAATTAATAAATAAATAACTATAATCAGGACAAGCAATGGCATCAATAAAATGCCTTAGAGAACAAGTCATCATCAAAACAAGAATCTGAATTTGAAATGTAGAACTGTTGATTAGTTGCACCAGTGTGGGAAGAGCAGGGCTGAGAATACAGATCAGTGGCACTGAAACACTCCACTCCAACAATAATGAGCTTTGGGACTCAGTTCTCCTTCATCTAACACTATCAAGCATCCTAATTGTTTCAAGGCTCTGCTAACCAGTCACACATTGTGCCCTCTCCATCATTCAACCAGTCAAAAATATTTTTGTTATGCAGACATGGTGCCTTAATCACACTAAAATAAAGCATCAGCCCCATTTATGAAATCCAAACTAGCAACATCTGAAAGTGGGCAAGAGTCGAACATATCTAAACCCAATGTTGGTCCAAAGGGGATCCGATGCCATTGTTCAGTGGATACAGGTATGAGGGCACACACAGTGAGGCTTTATCCAAATTAATCACCTTCTTGGAGTGACCCACAAAAAAGAGTGCTACAAGGTCCACAGCTGGCACAGAGAACAATAAAGCATGCTATAACCTAACGCCATCTTCCACATGAATATCCCACAAGCAAGACTTCATGGATCATATACGTGGCCGCATTTATAGTTGATATTTCACATTTCTGAATAAGATACTGACACAGTCACTGGGAAGAGTAAAGTATAAAACGACTAAGACATATACTTGAGAAGTTGCCAGAAAAAAAGACTCAAATATGAATCGCATGAAGTGGCCCAAAAAAAAGAAGGGGAAATTGGGTTTTTCATTTCTCAATCCTTCAAAATGTTAAACCAGAGAATGGTTCCTCAATAAGCCACTGTGTGTGTCAGACGCTGAAGGCAAAAACATTTTTTACAATTCTGTCAATTTATGGACCAAACAACTGATCGATTGTTCGAGAAAATGATTGACAGATTGATCGATAAGGAAAAGTAACTGATAGTTGCAGCCCTACTTTTTGCCATATTTTGGGAATATGTGGCTTTGTTACTTTAATATTTTGTTTTTGCCACAAAACAGCACAGTACTAAAACTATATAAAACTATACTATAAAAAAGATGGAAAACACATTACTGAAGCAAAAAGAAAAGTGCATTGCTCGCTTTATACATGACTGGTTCGACAACTTTATTGATTTCTGCTGGGGTCACCTCTACGTTCCTGTTTTTCCCAGCTTGCATAAGTTAGATCACAGAAACTGGCTACTGGATATCAACCATTTCTGAAAATGGTTTCATGGCTTCCGAATCTGAACAACTAGGTTGCTGACTGAATCCAAATGATGTCACATTACTAACAGGAGACGCAAGGTGCTTCAAAGTGACTGGAGTCTCGATGCCGGATGGGGTCCGCAAACAAGATGACACCTGATTAAATTGAACCTGAACCCGCCTTGAGGGATCTATGCCAAAACACTTCACCATCTGTCTCTCCTTAAGACCTTTCTTGGGTGGCCCAGACATGATGCCATGTGATCACACCCAAACAACACACACACCACCACCACCCCACCAACACACACACACACACATGCAGACACACTCTCCATGAGAGGAATATATGACTGATAGCCTGTCTGAGTTGGATCTTTTAGGTTAATGAGAGGAAATTACCCAAGTTGACAAGTTGTTTCTTGCCATCACCTAATGAATATTAGCTGTGTGTGTGTGTGTTAAAGAAGAGAGCAAGTTGGCAAAGACTCCTCAGAAACATGTAAGATCACATAAAATGAGCTCACTTTCTCTGAAGCACATCTTTAAAGGAGACACATCATTCAGCCTTTTTTTTCACAGAGGCTACTTGCAGACACCTCAGCCTCAGCCTGTAAAGGATGTTAAACAGGATTGTTGCTTTTGCTTTTTAAAGTCTCGTCAGGCAAACGGAATGTTCAGTAACTGGAAGAGTGAATAAGATGATTCAGCAGTCGAACTATCAGAGAGGAGAAATGGTGACATGTTTGGCTTTCAAGCAGCGTGGACACAGGAGCTTTTCTCAATTATAGAGAAACTGGAAAGGAAGACAGACATAAACAGACTGGCAGCAGCAGCTGAATATGATACAACACAGATGGGTCAAGAAATCCCATTCTAAATACATCTGAGCAGTAATCTCCAACATTAGCCCAAAAAAACCTATATTTTACTGTTCTATCCCACAAATTCTTATAATAATGGTAGTTTAACCAATAACCACTTATATAAAATAATTTACATTTACTGGTGCAAACCAGTTGTCCATCTATTGTCATCATCAACAGAATATTCTAAGAAAGAAAACATTAGCAGTACCTTCCACAGTATTTGGATGATCATTTCTGGGCAGTGCTGCCAGCATTTAATACCAAATATATATATATTTTCGACATTTAACATAAAAGACAGCTTCTAATGTAAAAGTGTCACTAAGGGCTTGGTTATATTAGAAGTGGTTGGTATATCATGAAGTTTGACCACGTTGGAAATCAAACACATTTATAGTTGCTGCACTGAAAGGCTCATAGAGAAGAGGGAGATGCAATATAGTTTCAATACGGGGACGACATTGCACACTCTCTGGAAGTCTCTTTTGGAAGACATTGCACTCTGACATTGCACAACTGACCAATCACTGTGGGAAGAAGGAGTTAATGTCAGATTGTTGGTTTCGGACAATTACAGACAATCTAACGTTGGAAAGGTGAGGGGGGTAGATGGATTCCGCACCTATTTTACAGTCCAACAATCAGGTCTGGAGAAGCATAATGGCAGTATAACAGTGCTACTAAGAATTCATTAATTTTCTCTAGTAGTGCTATTTATCCATCCAGATTGTTTTGGTGAGTTGCTAGATTTTGAAGATATTGGCTTAACACCCAATTTAGCAGTTCTTTACAGCTTTTAGACACTTTTAGCTCATTTATTGGGACACAGACTGTATGGTTAAGTCTCAAGGCTTTCAACAAAACAAACATGTTGAGTATATGCGTATGTGCTACCTACCCAAAAGAAGTAAAATATTAGCTGGTTAAGGAAGTCAAGCAAAGGGGTCTGGAAACCTAACCAGAGCTAAAAGGAGATTGACAACTGGGCTTACATTTGTCGGCTGGTCAAAACCATAAATTCAATTGATGATCATGTAGTTCTGCGTCTGCTGAAAGTACATAACTGCTTAATAAGCTCAGAACCTGATTAAATTATATCGCAACTATGTCTACCTGCTGGTGGTCACAAATGTTGTCATGTAGCTTTAACAGCACCAAAATACATAAAGAGTCAATGAAGCAGAAAGGTAGCAGTGAACATTTTTCCCCTCTGGGCCAAGCAGAATTTATGACTGAAATACGTCACCTTGTTTTGACCTGTAATTATAGCATCCCCTTCAGCCAATAACTGTAATTTCAAAAATGAATGAAGATTAGACGGCAAATTATTGTCAAGAGCTGCATTATGCCTGGAATGCCTCCTCAAAAACGGATGGCCGATCTAGAAAGGGTTGCAGCATGGGAATAAATGTCACATGGGATGTTTAATAGGGCAGGAAAATATGGGTGTTTGAGGAGTCAAGTTGATAAAGATTATTGAGAAACTCTACATTTGTAATCTTGTTGTGAATGGGTATGGGGAAATAAAAAGTCCATTCATAAAGAAATACTTCAGTAGTGATGAGAATTATAATTTTTAAAGTCGGTTAACTTTGAGGTTTCATGCATGAGGAGTGAGTAAATTAGCTGAGATGATGGATGGATGGATGAAAATCATCCACAGTGATCAATTTTCATTTTGAGAGACAAAAAGTGAAGACGAGCATCGAAACCAATATAAATGCTTTTGTAGAACATTCCCACACACAATCTCTCACACACACACTTTCCAACACTGTGAAGTTTGCTGAGTGAAGACGTTTGCATATTCAAACACAGTTTTAGCCTCTCCGTACTTTGTTTACTGTACAGAATGAGAAAACACAATCCATCCCTGTACACTGAATCCTAAACTTGTTTACTGCAGTCAAAGCCAATTAAAGAAGACAGCAGAGTGGAATATTCAAACTGAGTGGGGGAGTTAAAGAGGACAGGGAAAAACGGTCTACCACTGAAATTACTCATGATAACTGCTTGAGTCTGGTGTGCCAGAGGGAGGTTCTGCTATTACCATCTAATTCCCATACATACACATGCTAATACAGGTTCTTAGCAGGCAGCTGGAGTCTCCCTTTATCTTTTAGCCTTTATACTCACTGAGGAACAGAACGAAGTGAGGAAGAAACCAGGGAGGGAAAAAAGGAACCTAAAGATAGATGACATGGGATAAAGGAAGTCTTTATTTCTCTTCCTCCAGCTGTGATTACATTAGCTGCTGTCTGTCTGTCAAACAGACGGTCTCCTCCCACACACACAGACAGACACACATACGCAGAGGCAATGAAACACCAAGAGGTTAGACGGGGTCTGGCTTCCTTCACTGCTGACGGCTTTAGCTACAGATTTATAACTGTATCAAGGGCTCTTGAGGAAAAAGACTGAGAGATCACTCTACTGTGGTATTGCCTATGATATCAGATCACACCATCCACTGTAACAGTCATTATATGGATGTGTTCACATTAAGCTTTGACACTGTTGGGTTAAGTTTCCCGGTTTCTATGAATAAATCAGTTAATACAATATTCCCCCACCGTGTTTGACTTTGTAATATTAATTTAACATTTAAGCCCAGGGAAGCACATTATGATCTCAGTGATAGGGAACTGCTGCCACCTTGAGATTTGTGACATCAAATTGTGCCCATAATGTATGATGTCTAACATGGGAGGAAGTTGGGCAGGTCGGGAACATTTATATGAATCAAACTAAAACCACCTTACTTAGAGCAACTATACTGTAATCAATATTTTTATATTGACAATGGATCAGATGACTATTTCTATGTAAAAGGAGATGCTTGTTGTGATCTATCATCAGACTCTGAAGGTCCCTTTGGCATCTTTCAACTTATTATTATGGTTTTCCTGCCCTTGACTCCACTGTTCTGGTCCATTCTTACTATTCTGTGTGATTCTTCGGCCACATCAGGCGGTGAAAAGGCTCTAAAAACCCACGGCACGCAACCTGCCCAGCAATAAATGGCAGACAGACACAGTTAGCAACTAGCTGGTGTACACAGTGGACCATTTGACAGCCAAAGAGACAGATATTTGCCCCAGGAGTTGGTGGAGACCAACTCCAGAGGTGAAAGAAGAGTGAATATTGGTATTTGATTTGCCAGGTAGGCAGACGCCCAACTCCAAATGAAATCTAATGTTGCCGTGTGTCTGCCGGATGAGTAAGGAGGCAACGGTTTGCTAACAAGTTATCCATACTAATTCACCGTTATAATATCAGTGCTGTATTCGCAGCGGGTTTTCCCACCCCCAAGAGGCCGAAAAACAACAAACAAATAAATTATTTCAAGTAACGAACAAGCCTTTTGACTATTTTATATGCAGCACACTGAACTGTGCTTTGGGAAGTGCTTCGTAAGCTAACCAGTTTGGTATATCCAGGGAGCCAAAGTAACTGATTATAATAATTGATTTTTGAATCCTACTTTAGGTTGTAAACTCTTGAAGGAGTTTGGGGTCAGTAATACCATTTTGGAAAAACGTATATCAGCCTGATAGAGAGTATTCTTGTGCGATATCTCTGTCTGGAATGGACATTTCACACTAACAAAATGCTGGCCAGGATCATCAAAACAACAGATTAGATAGTACGCTGCCAAAAAAAGTCATTGGATGACCTTTACAGCACAGCTTTACATAGGAAAGCTTTATCCATCATTGGTGACACTAAACACCCCTCCATACTGAGTTTAAGCTGTTTCCCTCAGGACAACGCTACAGCTTACCCCTGGCAAACAAAACCTAAGAAATCTATAATGGCTCATTTGTACCTAGTGAAATAAACTGAACCAACAGCATTAATATGCACAGAGGGTACGCTGTACACTGTGTGTATGTTGTATTAATTGTTGTGATCAGTTGTTTTTCTTCAAACATGACTTTTCAGCCTTGGCTGGACAATAAAGTTGTATTCTAATCTATTACTTATCTAGATTTTTCTTTTGACAAGCACAGACAACAGGCCTTAACCTGCAAGGGTAACAAAAGCTTACTCAGCTGTTCTGTGTTCCTTAAAACACAGAACATCTTGTGGCTGCACTGCATTCTGGTCTCTTGATGGTAATATTAGTGGTAACCAATGCTCAAACTTTTTCTGATAGAGGAACATTGCTGCTATACAGTACATACAACCTTTATTTAATCAGGTAGTCTCATTGAGATGGAGATCTCTTAGACCATGGTTGTGGGGTGGAATTTTCTTGCAACAACGGTCAGAGAAGAGACCTTTCAAAAAAGATTTATTTGCAGAAAAGCAGAGGATCTCTTTGGCTTTGGACTTCCCGGCGTGAACAGGCCAGCTGGTCAAACTAAGTCAAATTTTCAACTCACCAGGCCGCAGTCATTAACAATCTACTGCTGACAAAAAAGTCATGTGGCACGGTTGTGTTACCTTTCAGATAAGACATTTCCATTTCATCTGCTGTTTCCATTGGCTATTTTCAATTTTATTACCAACATGAGGTTGTGGAGGTTAGACTCACAGAGCTTGTTAAAGAATATTTGCACCTGTGCGACAGATTTGAGGTCTTTTGTGCCCTTATACTATCTTAGCTTCTTTTGTTGCGCTTTCCCCACCGCCATTGTTGTTGTTGTCCAAGTTATGGTAAATGCCATTCTTGTTTTCTTAGCTAACGGTTACCTTGTTAATTTTTAATAATGCCACTCAGTTACACAGTTTTCTGCATTCATTTTAATGTCCATGTAATTTAAGCCCTGGTTCTTTGTGGCTGTCCTCAGCACTCAGAGTCCTTTTGGTTTTGATTCTAGGTGCCTAATCAGTGTCTTTTTTAGACCAGGAATGCCAGGTGAATGCAATTAACTAGCTGCAAAAATAGAAAAACAGCAGAGCTCCATGTCCTGTGGCTGTGATCTAAGCTAATAACCCTAACCCTGGGGATGGCTAGTCCTACTTTGGCTTGAGTCAGGGCAAGCGAGTATTTGGAGGTTTAATTAGCACTGATGCAGAACCATATATAATGAATCACAGTTCTGCATGGATATGTTCCAGAACTTGGACATTTCAGTTGCCAATCGACGAAGTTTGGGCAAAAAAACTCATTGGCTTGTAGAAAATCTTCTTATTGTAGCGACCTAAGCTAGGTAAAAAAAATGTCAGGAGTCTGTAAAGTAACAAAAAGTATTATTTAAACTTTGCTTTAAAGTCAATAAAACCTTTTATGCCATTAGTGCTGCTCTGCAGTGGAGCATTTGGTGATGCCATTGGTGGCCAGAAGCTACATAGCAGCGATACTAGTTATTAAAATGGTAATTTCATTTATATATCTTTTGGTGAGTGAGGAATTTGTCTTAAATGGAAAATGCCTCTTCTATAGGAATAAATTATGCTTTTGTTACTTTACAGCTTCTTGATGCCATTTTTCCTCCAGCTTGTAGTTTAATAAGTAGATTACCCACTATCTTGAGAGTGGATCTGTAAAATCCATCAGTATACGGTCCTGGATCAGGGTACATTTTAATTAAACCATAATTTAAGGATGAGTAACCATGTTTTAAGTTCCCAGATCCCCCCTATTGTCACAGAAACTGAGTTTCTATGTGTGTATAATCTGGTATTAGCAGGTATAAATCTGTTAGAGAGATAGACTAAAACTGTCGCTTTTAAAGCATGCTTGTTTGTACAAAATCCTGAGTTACAGACACAAGAAAATATCATTTCACATCTGTAATTTGTACTCACTCCCTGTTTTAAAGTGTTAAACTAGACTGTTAAACTAGCACAGATTTAACACAGATTTAGTGGGTCAAAGCCTAAAAAGATGTTAGTAACTCTAGTTTCAGTCAAGAAATTGAGTGGCACATGAGGGATTTCTGCACTGAATACTCAAACATTCCTGGCATGCACATGGCCGAGTTTGGAAAAAGAAATTGAATGTCAGCACAAAATGCAGGCTAATGGAGTGGAAAGTAAAGTGATAGAGCTACAGAGAGTGAAAGAGAGAAGGGAGAAACAAATTGTGCAAGTAAAAACGTGTGTGATCATTTGGTAACCCTTTCAACCAGTCCCATGAAATATCTGGGTTGACTAAATCAAAATAATGGCCAAGCAAAGATCTGACCAATCCTGGACTGACTCAGCTCTGTGGAACAGCTAAAGGTCAGTGTTTTACACTTCTCGTGGGGTAATACTCCTTGTAGGAGATAGGAGAGCATTCCCATGTTCCAGGCTCAGGGTGAACTGCCTACTACATGAGATGAAACCAGGTCAGCATACAACATTACCAGATATGAAAGTGTGAAAGCAGATGTGGATATAAACACACAGGGCAATAATGAGCAATGCTAATTTGCTAATGTCCGTATGATGACAGCATTTTGGCTACTGGCCTTGTGACTCCTCGCTGGCTGGCATCCTGAAGTTGTATCTCATCTTAACAAGTCACCCACACTTAGAAATCAAATCATCAGACCACAAGGCTATCAAGAGCAACAACCCCAGCAGGAAAAAACCTGGGACCTCGTCTCTGAAATATAGATGGGTCAAGCAATATTCTCGCACAAACCCATCGAGTTTACAGTTAGTGAAAAGTTGAGAGGCTGCCTTTTTGTTGCTTGCTTGTGTGTGAAGAGTATTGAACAGATAAGTCTCGGTCCTGTAGAGGCTGCTGAGGAAACAACCAGAGAAAAAGGCCAAGTGTGAGTGTGTGATCCTGAGGCAAAAAGGTTCAAGAGTTTAGGCTGAGGAGAAGTGGATGTTGTGCTGTGATAAAAGCATAGAGATTAGAGGGACATTCTAGACCAGGGGCTGTGACAGACTGAGTCTACTTTAAAAGACTCTCTCCAGATTTTTTTGAAAAACATATAAAAATAATCTGCTTTAAATAATTAACACTTTTACTGACACAGTATGTTTTTTGAATATGGAAATGTGCTGGACACAAGATGTATCCCACTTCACTGAAAAGTCCATTTCAGGTTTCCAAATCACTTTGTTCATTGTAAAATGCTGAGACTTAAAGTTAGCACAGAGAAACTTCCCCCATTTAACAGATAAAACTCATCTTTATTTGTGCCCACTTTGAGAGATTGACAACGATGATATGCAAGGTAAAATTACCGCATTTGTGTATGGAGTCTGCTGGCCAACAAAAGCGATATTACGGCTGTTTCTGCTTAAACAAAAGGTATTTCTCTGTAGGGATCCTTTCCATAATGTTGTCATTTAGATAACAATCTTAGCCCATCAGTGGCAAAACCAAGCACTGTTAGTGGAAGTACTCTGACGTTAAATGGCCGCCATAGCAGTCTGTTTCGCGGCTCTTTTCTCATCTAAAAGACAACAAAGACAGTTTGGTGAGTTTTATTTTGTTCCACTCCAGTTTGAAGGGTGTTTTGCGTTAATCTGAAGGGTAAAATAACTTGTTTTGTCAATGGAGTGAGTCTAATTTTACTTTATTTATATTCAAGCATTCAGCTTCTGTACCTGGTGTGAGCAAGCTGCAAAAACACACTGATTGCACTGCAGGAAGTTGTCCCATGCCGAACCTCTTGTTAATCTTCCTGGCACTGCAGCATCTTTTATAGGTTGATGGCTGCGTAATGTGCGTCAACACATCCATTTCTAAGTCACACAAACAGGAAAACTGTGATTTCTACCATTGCACATTTAGCTCCACTTCCTCCTCACACCTCCAACCTCCTTCCTACACAAGTCTTCATGTCATCGTCTCACAGTTGTGCTGAGGCCAGGTGAGTAATTGTATGTGTGAAAGCAACATTCAGGATGTTTACAGTCTCACTGGATAAAAGATGACGACTTGAGCTTTAACAGCAAGGACAGTCATATTTTGGTACACTAGTGCAGGGATGCCTGCGACATCAGGTCGAAAATGTAATATAATCCAGCCTGCAAGAGTATTGTCGTTTCATTATTATTTTATAGTTGCTCAATCAATCAATTCAACCTACCCTTTTATATACAAACTGCATTTTTTATTAAGTATGATATTAGTAATGGAAATAGTTTCAGAATATAGTTTCTTTTAGTACTTAAACATTGAAGTGGCCCTCCTATGAGAAGTCAATACCAGCAGCGGCCCCAAGGCAATATGGGTTTATGACTCCTGCTTTAGTTCACTGTGTCTGTGTTTGAAGGGTGTGTTATAGTGTTCCTTTGCATACTATTGCTCAATACAATTCATATTAATCCAATTAAATATTTGCTTGAAAAAAGAACATACACTTCTGTAAAACAAAACATCCAATGCAGCAGCACATACCTTCAGTAACTCAATACTAAAATGATGCACTGTTATGATCAATTTGAGTTTTATGATCAAGGATATAAAATTCTTCAAGAGAACGAATCAGTCTAAAACCACACTAGTGATCTGTAGAGGCTGCAGTTTATTATAGCCCCAAATACGAAAGTTTGGACAGAACAAACACAGAAGGAAGCTTTAATGCATCCTCCTTCCTACAAAGTAACAACATGTGCAAAACTTATCTTTCTTTTTTTTGCTTTTAGTCAAATTTTAAAGGGGAACCAAAACACTCAGGTGCTGGTTCAAAAATTGCGTCTGAACTTCAGTATTAATGAGGAGAGGTTGTCTGACTCCTGTCCAGGCCAGCTTACTGCCTGAGCAAATGCACACCAACTCTCCTTTGAACAGATATTATACTAATTACTACAGCAAAATGTGCAAAATATTGTAGAAAAACATCAAAGGAAACCTGAGATGTAGGGTCAATTTTCTCAAAGCAGAGATATGCTTCTGTTTTGATTTAAATTGCTTTACTAATTTAACTGCATTTAAATGACACTGCAGTCTCAGTATGCTGTACAGCTGTACTATAAAGGCAACAATGACTCCCTTTACACCCTGCATTAAAATGTATCTCGTATCCACATTGTTATCTAGAAAGAATTTTAAACTGGTTACATTTATTAATTCCTGGAATTAATATCTCTCTCTAGTGTCCACATTGAGATACAATTTCTCTGTGCAGCTCAAACAACTGAACGTTATAGCCTCCTCTCGTTTGTTATGAAAGTTTACACTTTCACACAAGAGTTAGTTCAAATCACTTTCAATTCACACAGATTAAAAACAACTAGTTCATGTTCATACTTTACAATTTAGATTAACAGTTAAATAGTTAAATAGTGCAAAGTCCATAAAACATTCATTTCTTCAGTTAAAAAAACTGACATGCTTTAGAAATTGCACTTTAATGCAATGTGCTAAGGGGGTCAATGTAACGCTGCAATTTTAAAAGAATGAATACAAATTTCATATTTTAGAATATTCAATTGGGAACTGACTAAATCACTCTCTAGGTTATGGCAGTACTCAATTTGAATTAAGACATTCACTGAGCTCTGTGACTTCCCAAAGAGAACTCTTAATAGTCACTTCAAAAAGAGGCTCTGGCCCAGGGGGCCCCTGACCCCTGGGGCAACAAGGCTTGGGCCCGGTAGGCCCGTCGTGTCCCATCAGTACTCTATCAGTACTCCATCCATGTTAGGTCGTGCCAGGAGTTTGAAGTCAAAAACAATTGAGGCACACCAATGAGATAGGACGAGAGGAAAAAAGAGAAAGAGAAAGAGAGCTGTCAGTGGAGTGCTGCCTGTAGGGCTACACTCAGGGATCAGAGTGTTTACACCTGCCTGACATCATCTGAAAGTGGGCCAGAGGCAAAACCTCTATCAAAGCATTTGTTGTATAGCTTCACTTTAAACCTCACATGCACATGTGAAGACAAACACACACACACACACACACACACACACACACACACACACACACATAACGTCTCTCTCTGCCTGACTCTGACACAAAGAAAACAACAGCTTATACTTGAAATATTGCACTGATCTCATATTTCTGAACGGGAGATAAACAAAAGATTGATGTAGGAGAAGGATTCTGTTTAACGGCTTTCAAATCATCTTGGCATTTTGCTTCATGCACAGTCTGATCTTTTGTTTTTGTCTTTTGTTCTGCACAGCACTCACTTTTTATTGAAACCTTCTGTGAGCATCTGTCTCTGACAAAAACCCAAGTGGAACCTCTTGAAATGTGTAAAATGCAGTTATCTCTAAAATGTGACTTTTGTCTTTCCAATTTGTCTTGTAGTAATACTTTTTCTGATACCGGGGGCAAGCTCTTTCAAAGTAAACGTCCCGACTCAACCTCATGGACACAAAGCCCAAGGTAGGATTGATGTGTGCTCTCCAAGTCCTCCGGGATCGTTTGAACGCAGGGCGCCGAGGGATTTGTCAGTCTAACGGGAGCTGACAGGAAGAGAATGAACTTTAACACTCACAGGCTGCTTTCCCTTTCATGAGCTTCCAGAGAAACCCTGTAGTGAATCAAATCCCTCTGCTGGGGGAAATACGCACAAAAAAAAATGCATACACATGGGCACTAACGTAGAGTCACACAGACGCTCACACATCTTATTCAATGTTACCCTCCCCCACTTGTCCCTACACATTCCCATTTAATCTGTCAAGCTGTTAAGAGTGACAAATGTGTTGAAGAAAGAAAAATCGAAAAGAATACATTCAGTACATACAGAGGCAGCTACACAAACTGTAACACACACAGACACACACTTCCTCCAATGACCTGAGAATAGAGGTCGTAGCTGAGGGCTCGTTGTTTCAGTGATTTCACGCTGTGTTGCTTTCAATCAGGGGCTGTAATGAAAGGTCTCATAACTCTAACGTTAATGGGACCCAAGGACTGTTAAACAGATGAATAGCTTGGTTTTGTAACTTTGAGTTAGGACCCAAAATGGCTTTCAAAGTCTTGCTCTGGTCAGTCTCCATGTGGTGAGTTAACAGGTATGTTGGAGGCTAAGGTGACATAACGTTCTCATTTGGGTCCTGATGAAAAGTTCAATAAACTCTGGCCTGAAGTGTTGCCTAAGAGCTTGTCTGTTTAATTATTTACCATTAACTGAGACTGCTGGAGGAACTCCCAAATTACCCAGAGTTAACTGCAGTTCAGGGCTTTTCCTGCAAAGGGGAATTTTTGACACTTTTAGTGGCAAGGTGAAAAAGAACATGAACTACTGAAAAATAAAAACATTCCCTTGAATTAGTTTCGGGGCACGAGACCATCTGATCGGCAGTGACCATACATAATGGAGGTCTGTAACTGGCTAAAAACAGCAGACATTTTGTTGATTGTGCTGGCAGATATGCCCCCTGAGATAATTGCCTGGCTATAACAGTGAGTTGGGCGAAAACTTTGTCCTAAAAGTTGGCAGCTTTCAGACCACAGCTTCTCTTTTGCCCAGTGATGAGTCTTGGTGCATTGGTTATATCTGATAAAAAAAAAGAAGCAGGCCAGTTGTGTAAACCCACCAGTCATGAGTGTATTATTTTTTATTTTTGTTTTTTTTTTCATTTAGAAAGCACAGTGCTGATATATGAATTTAAAATTAAATTAATTAAAACTTGCAGAAAACCTGAAAATGGTAAGTAGTATTCCACATCTTTGCAAATACAGTATGATGTCATCTTATCTTCTGTCCTCCTCTCTACAAAATATGTTTATATACTGCAGTTCCCCCAATGGCCACTTGAGGCTGTATTTTTATATAACTCATCTATTTACATTATATAATTAATATATATTATGCAATGGTATACCTTTTCCAGATGCATGAATGATTCCAGTTCATTCAGCCTGGCTGCATAACACTGACTCCCTGATATCTTTCCAGGAGTTTTTTTCTTTGTAGACCCAACACAATGAATCAAACAAATGGGATAATGTGGAGAAAGAGAGAACTTTAAGTAGACATGGTTGCATCTTGAAACTGGGAAAAGCAATTTCTCCAAATGGACTGTAAAATTAATAAAATGTTACAATAAAATAAACAAGAATATATTTCATCATAACATAACAATGAGGATGAAAACATTTTGTCAGGCACGACACAACACATGGAGCCAGTCCAGGCCCTCCCTCTATCCTTGTCCACTACGATTCTCTCGCACTCAGCAAGGCCAGGCGGTGGAAAGTGATGAAAAATAAAAACAGAATAAAATGATTATGATACACCATTGTTGCCAACTTGATGCAGGACCCAAGGTCTCAAGCCAAAGAGCAGCCTAATAAACACCACCATGCACCCTCCTCTCTGAGCTCATCATGCAGTGTCGTCTTCCTACTGCTGCCTCCATCAAAAACACAATTATACCCCTGCATACTACTGTAACTCCCAGTGTACAGCAGCCACTACGCCGCTGAGCCAGCTGAGCCAGACAGCCGTGCTCACACACTTCCAGACAGGCCAGAGAACATTTCTCTGGTTATACATAGACTGCTGGTGGTGGTTTTCCACAGGTCAGAGAGCAGACGGTCTGACTGAGCGGTATTAAATATCTGACACTATGAGGCTGCACAAACACAAACACATAAACTGCACGACTAGCGTAGCAGTCTTGGAGCTCAGCTGCCAACATACTGATGACAGCTTCTGAATAGAAACCAAGTAGTAGGAGCTATTTCTGTCCTCAGGCCACACATAAACACAGACTGGCTAATTACTTGATTTTACTGGTGGTTAATACAAGCACTAATATTTAAAGGACAAGTGTTATAGCAGTTGCAGACTGCCACTCCCTTGCTTCACCCCCAGAAAACGGCCCTCTAAAGAGATGTTTGGTTTGTCCGTTTTGGGCTAC
>NW_023339674.1:2965848-2994549 GCF_004916995.1 Morone saxatilis
ATGAATATTATATTCCATTTCCATTATATCCTCATAAACGTTACACACTGGACTTTTGACCTCTAGGTCATCAGGGAGCTGCCATTTTCAATGTTTCAACCTTGTTTTGTGACTAGAATGTGCTGCAGAAAAGTCAGCCTTAATACATTAACATAAACACTTTAAAAGCAGTCAGTCACCTCAGCCACCTACAGTATGTGTTATTTTCATAAATTAAGTCAAGTGCCTGTCTGGAGAAATGTCAAACTGAAACAGTAATGATGTAAGAAAGTCAGATGTTAGTGCTGTCAAAGAGAATTTCCATAGTTGCTAATGAAATCACCCAAGTTCACGATTAACTGAAAACACTCCCAACTGACAAAAACTCGACAACACCAGGGATGCTTAACCTTGCGAGGAAGCTGGACTTACTCATTCTATGCGTTTTCGGCTGGTACAGTGGTATGGGACCAGTCTTTGTCCTTTAAGAAAGTACTGGCAGCTACGGGGTTCGCAGCTAGGTGTGACGCAATGACGCTGTTTGTTGAACAACAATGGTGGCTCCGATAGAGGTTAGAGTAAATGCTGCTCTACTAAAGCACTGAAGGCTTTTCTTGATAGAACAGATATTTTTCTTTTGGTAAAAGTTTGACAATGTTGTATGGTTTTGTTGATCTTACTGGCTGAAGTTTGTTCGTGATGGACTGTGATAGACAGATGGTTTATGAATTATAGTATTTCTTGCCTGTCCATTTCCCAGGAAGACCTCTCTGATGGTTCAGGGTAACAAATATGCAGTCAGCTTAGGAAATGCTGGCCCAGGGCGAATAATATCAAAACTCGATACAAGAAGCAAAATGTAGCAATATTTCATTAAACCATTTCTAAACTGAACTCTAAAATGAGAACTTCAATGTCTTTCTTTTTCGTATAACCTTATTGAATTTACCACCACACATTGCTTTCTAGGCATTATTTGTTACGTGTCCACTGCTCAACTCATGTTGGCGCCGCACACGGAGAAAGATCACCAGGAGATTTGACTGGTCAGAGCTGCAAACGAACACATGTGCAACACTGGATGATTTACCTTGTTCTCTGAGTGGTTCAGGTCAGGTGTCTTGGCTGTGGCGTCCAAATCAGTCACCCCTCTATTGAGGTTTAACTCCTCTGCTGCCGGCACCTGGCTCACCTCCTCCGCGTCAATATCTGTCTCCTCGGTGACAGACGCTGTCTTCTCTGCGCCTGTTAGCTCCCGAGCTGAGCCGAGGAAAGTACACACACATACAGGTGGATAAGCACGCACGCCTGCATACACACATGTGGGCATGAGCATGTACACACACACACATGGGCGGACACACAAATGCACTCAAGTCAGAAAACATTATCCACAGAGCCACAGTACATTGTATGATTATTCAAATGTATATTAATGTTCTAGGTGTTCAGTGGAACAACTCTTTAGCAAAAAAACAGTGCAATAAGTCCCCATATTACCACACAAAGAGCTGTAATACAGTGCACGTCTAAATATAATACAATGCTGCCAGCACTTTCTTGTTTCATGGGAGTTTCCATTTTGTGGTTTGAGTTTGTGAACACTGTTCTCATTACTGTTAATACATTTTTAATGGGACAAATTGGCCCAAATTTGATACAGGCCGTGTTTTCAGTGAAGCAGATAACATTAACAATGGAGATCACCAATATTATCCGCGTATCAGACTAAATCAATGCAGACAACAATACAGTTTATGAGGAGCACTCTTCCTCGTCCTCTTCTGCCCTCCACACTTACTCAGACTATCTTGGAACTGGGTTCTATTTGACTCCTTTGTCAAAACTTAGAATAGAGGCAGTCCTTCTCTTTTTAGTTGGTAAAGATTGATTTTTGATTGATTGGAAATCTTGATCTAACTAAATGCAAGTTGAAACCCTCAAAATTATGATTGTTGTTTACCTCAGCAGTCTGAACATTTAACCATTTCAAGAGTGATATATTTGCCTCACCAGGCACCAGAACACAACTATAACACTGTTTGTCACAGCTGTTGGAACATTTCTTCCCCTGACTACAAAGCCTGAAGCTGCTGCCTCTATATCACACCCTCCCCTAACACAAAATTGTATAACAGGGGAAATGTAGGTTCGAGTTCTAGTTTATATTTTACTTGAATGTGATTTGTTTTCGTGTTCAAGCACAGTTATTGACAACTGCCCACTACATAGAATTGCATTTGTTTCCAGGCAACCTGACTGTACTAAAAATATATGATTGCACTTGGAGCTACTGGGACCGCAGTCACTTGAGTTGTAAAGCTATTTCCACCCAGAATAGATGACTTATTTGATATGATTTATTTCCTAACTGGGATACCCTTGTGTATTAAAAAGTAAAATCCTAAAATACATAGCAAAAGACTCTTTCTTCATTGCAAAGCTTGCACATTAATGCCAATTTCAGGTGAAAACAGTTAAGGGACATTTGGTCTTTTGTGAAAAAATGCTTATTTGCTTTCTTCCTGAGAGTTAGAGGAGAATGTCTGTGTGATAAGAACAGACCTGGAGTCAGGTTGTGGTTAGCTTAACTTAGCATACAGACTGGCAGCAGGGGAAAACAGCTAGCTTGGCTTTCTCTAAAGATGAACAAATGCCCTCCCAGTTCGCCGCAACCTGTCTGACATGTTTTTTTGACCAAATAAACATTAACAATACAATACTGAAGTGAAATGATCTGCCTCTATTTAACCTACTGGCACTCAGAAAATAACAAAACTGCATTAAAGGTGCAATAAGACCACCTTTGGGCAGCACATCTCCTTTGCAAAGACAAAAAATTTGTTCAGTATATTAACAATTTGGAATGTTGCTAACAAGTCATCAAGGCTCTCCATCTTATGTCCTGTAGGCTCAGTTCAGTACTACAGTGTTCAGTACTTAGTGATCACTGAACTGCTGGATGCCTGTGGCACTGTTATGTCTTATGTTAATGTGTACTGTAATGATAACATTACGGTTCCACAGTTTGGCGTCATCACCATTGACTGGGCTTTTATTAGTTCCAGTGATATAAGCAATTCTTTACACATTTATTTGTTTGCTAATAAGATTATTCTTCATCTTATATGTATGTATGTATGAAATGATGCACAAACATTCTTCTGAGAAGAAAATCATCACTTGCTCTTTACTTCCTGCTGTGTCTCCTTTTCTTCGCACTCCCTGCTGTTCAACCCAGTTCTCCATCCCCTCTCCTCCTCTCTAATTCATGTCTACATTTCATCTTTTCTTCCTCCCGTCGTCCTCTATGATCCCAAGTTGCTTTTTCCTCTAATATCCATCTCCTCTTCCTCCTCCCCTCGACTAGCGATGCTTTCTTCCAGCTTTCCGTTTCTCTAATCCGCTATCTCCCACTCTTCTATCCCTTCTCCTTTCACTGCCATGATAATTAGTTCTCCAGATAAGCTCATTGGGTGTGCGTGACGGCTCTTGTGTTGCTTAACACACCATGACAATGAGTGTGTGTGTAAAGGGCTGAGTTTGTATGCATGTGGGGTCCTTGCACTGTGCATGAATGTACAGTTATAGAGCGTGGGTGATCTCTGGGCTCATCAGCATGTGAAAGAGAGCTCGTCTCTGGAGGGTTGGAAGGGGGGATGTAGGGATAACGTATCCCTGGCGCTCTCAGATCATGGTGTGGAGGGTGACCAGCGTTGGCTGCTGTAATGACTGGAACAGTGGTGTGAAAGAGCTCAGTTCTTGGACTCTTCCAACTGCTGAATCCCCATGTCTGTCCTCTCAGACCCCACTCAGAGCCACGTGTCCCTGGGCTGCAGTGGAGCCCATCCTGTCCAGGCACGAGGCGTCGGATAAAAGTAGCTCAGCCCACCAGTGTTGTTGTGTGGTGCCTTCTTTCTTTGGGTTGACTCATCCATGACATTCACTCCAGCATCGCCCTCTCCCGCTTGCCACCATGGGCACAATGCAGACAGGAATGTGTATGTGTGCAGAGTGTGTATACGGTACTATCTGTTGTTGATATCTGAGGACATATGACTGTGTGAGAAGTGTGTAGGAGTGCATACAGGGGGATGTTTTGCCAAGACTTAAGATTTTATATTATTTTTGGACTTCATTTTCACCATGGCCTTGTTTTGTTCCATGACCTAAAAAACCCAGTCCTTCCTGGTTTGTTTATCTCGTCTTTCAACGGGGATGAGGTATGTTCTGCACTATTTCTGGGCTGAAACCTTGTTCACATGGGGGCGAATGGATTGTGGCCTCTTCTTCTTGTCACAAACCTAAAATCTTTAAAGGAATACTACAGATTATTACAACTTCAGTTTTATTTTTTTATTTTATTTTGGTGGTCAGCTAGCAGTAAGCATGCTAGCAGATTCGCTAGGTAGCACAAGTTTGGGATACCTCTGTCAGCCATGTTTCACACATCAGAATGGTCCCTGGATTCACCTATCAGACACTTTATTTTGGACATATTCACAACATTTTTACAGCCGCCTCACATTTCCAGCCATTCACTGCCCCAGCACCCTGAACTGTTACATCAACTCCACCCACACGTCTGCCTGTCTGCTTATTTCTTTCTCTTATTGTTTTGCTTGCTTCAAAAAAGCATGTACGCTCTGTTGTGTTTACATCTGTAAAATCCCCTGCTGTGTTTTGTGCGAGAAAGGGGTTAAAATATTATGTTGCACACTATAAAATACATCATTGCTTCTTGCCTTTCCAACAGAAAATCATTTGAATAATTGGTTGTCATTAAAAATTTACTTTCATTTAACTACAATAATATAATTTATTTTACGGAAAACTTGGATGCAAATATTTCAGATACTGTTAATCTTGTTCCCACCATAAGCAAGCACTTGGCAACAGCGGCAAGGAAAAAAACAGAGGCGGAAACCTTGGGAAGACCTCTCTTTCACAGTGTTCATATTGTTTTGCCAACTACTTTAAGGCGCTGAAATATGTGGAAGTAATTCATGGAGAGGCAAAAATATGGTGTACATCTTTATCTTTTGCTCTTTTGTGCTTCTTGTCTGTTTGCCCAATTGTTTCTCTCTCTCTTGTCATTTCCACAGTTCTTGACTCAATTATATCTATCTTTTTGTATACATATCCGCTGACTAGTTTATTATATTTTCCTCAGTGACCATAGCCTTCTTAAAGGCATATCAGTGTTCAGTGATACTCAAGGAATACCAGAACTCTTCAATATCTCTTGAAAGAGAGATTTTATAGCTGCAGTAGATTTTTTTTCCCATTTGTCACTTCGTGAACTTTCAAGGAACTTCTACAAGGTTGCAACAAACATACTTTTTCTCTTTCAACAACTTTTATGAAAATACAGCACTCCCACATGAAACATTCACAATGCACTCTGTAGCTCTGTTTAATGTTACCTTCTGATACTTCAAAGTTATGACGAAGAAGTGAACAAGCAGTGAGCACAGATCACTACATGTTCTGATGAATGACAAGTATCAAGATTTTCAAAAAATACCATGAGGCCAGAGCAGCAATGCAGGGCACTAAGAATGGGATGCTGACTGTTTTGCAGGTGCATGTTGTTCTGTGTGTTGTATGTGTGTGTGTGTTTGTGTACCTGTGACTGAGGAGTCGTTCTTTTCGCTGTGGCAGTCCTCCTGTCCATCTGCGTTCTGCTGTGTGTGCTGCAGACTCAGTTTATGACAAACCTCGAAAGCCTGGCCGACTGTCCGTACGATACGCATGGCCTGACTCTGGGTGGGTGGGCAGGCGGGAGGGAGGGGGAGAGAAAAAGAGAAATGCAGTTGTAATTCTCAGGAAAACATTTGGTACCACTTTTATGTTGCCATCTGCTTCAAAATGCTCATTGCTGTTCAGTGTTTTACACCCAAATTCAAACATTTTATTCAGTATCGTGATGTCTTTTCCTTGGATTTGGGTCTCTCTTTTTTCTGGTTTCCAAACAAACCAAAAAGGTCAAACCTATCACTTCTTCATGTACCAGGGTATTTTTCCAGGAAGTATTGTCCAGTATTGATTATCTGCGTCAAGGCTCAATATTGAGCCTTGCCTGCAGATTTGTCTGAGAAATGTGTGTATTTTGTTTCAAACACACACAATAGGTAGGAACTCCAGTTCCAAATTATCTATAGGTCACCTGATGATGTAACGCAATAAGTCTCAGAAAGAGGAGCTTGTTTGGGCTTACTGTCCAAACTCAGTGGAACATCAGAAGGTAATTTTTCCTTTGTCCTCAGGTGCAAAGAGATGGATGTGTCTGCTTATCTCCTCCCTTACTCTTTCCACCCTGCTCTGAAAAGGCAGGTCAAGTGAAACCAACTTAGGTGACTTCTCTGTCTGTTATCAGCCCTCTCTCGTCTGACTTGTCACAGTGGAGAGAGAAAAATTTCATTTTAAAGCACTGAGGCCTGGCCTCCAAACACCACTCATCCTCAGCTGAATGAGCAGAACAGATGCAGCGTGGCCTAAAAGCCAGGACAGAATCAAGACACTGCCGAAGGACAAAATCCATTCTTGTCCCGGTTATCAACTCTGAAGTTATGTCCCACAAAATGTTCACTCCAGATCACTCTCAAAACATTATGTTACCCTAGGCTTCATAGCAGAGAAACACACTTGATTGCATACATCTGGGTGTTTTATTACATTGAAACTTAAAACGGTTTTGGCAATATCTGAGGTGCTGGGCTTGGACTTTAGTCCACAGATGTTTTTGTTTTTGGGGTCAGAAAAACTCAAAAACACATGTTTGCTTTCTGCTCAGTGGCGAGGTCTGCAGTCTTATTGTTCACAGTGCATTTTCTTATTATTATTATTTTGTTCTTTTCATTCAAACATGCTGCTTCGGCTTCATTTAGTGCTGATGTTTCCATAGTGACTACCCAGCAGTTGCTAGTATCAGCCAAATAGGTATTTATGTCCAGATTTGAAAATGTCATACTGACCCTTACATAATCCGAGCAACAGCTACTACTACACCAACCATCACAGAGCTGCATTTGTCATCTCACTAAAATTAACTTACAGCCTGTTGCCACTTCAGAAGTGTTATGGTTTAAATCCAAGCTTTTACTGTCAGAATACACGTTTCACAGGATTATTCAGAAAAGAGACGGATAATGTGGTAATAATGTGGTATATGGTAACATAAAACATAAATGTACATGGATTACCAATAACAAAAATCTAAAAGGGAATATTGATCAGTAATTATTTGCTGTATTGTATTTTGTGTTTTACTCTTTGAAAGCCTAACCAGGGATAAAGACTGCAAATGAGCTACAGCTATACGTCCTATATACACAGCATCAGTTGCATTTTATTTGAATATAATAATGCCTACTTGAGCCTGTCAAAAGCATCCCTGGCAGCTAGAACTATTTTACCAACTGACCTGTGTATCTATTGTAACAGGAAATGTTATCAACCAACCCAAGAAAGACGACCATGAGTAGCTGAGTATAGAGAGTGGAAATGAGCAGCCAAAGTCCAAAGAGACAGACATCATAATGTGAATTATAAAGACAATGCAGCATAAACCATCTTCAGCTAGTGCCCCTGTGACATCTGTCTTCTCTCTTTTCTGTTTTTCTAGCCACAGGTATTAATATCCTAAACAGATAAGACGGGTTGCTCTACCAGCACTGAGGAAAGATAACATTAGTTATTGTCACTTGAAGAGAAGAATTGTCTTGGAACAGATTGCTGTTAAAAGAAACTTCAGGTGACAGAATGACACGTCAAGACTATCAATCAATCTAACAGAGTCAAGACAGAAAATACATCAAATACAGTGCCCAGAGTATTTTCCCCATGTTTAAGACCTTTATGGAGAGCCACAAGTGAATTATTGATGCGGTTTAACTTGGTTAACCTTTAATTTGCACTTGAGGGGGTGAGATTGTTCAGAGATGCCCAAATGCTGATATAATGCTTACCTATGAAAGTATCTCATTTTTGTAAAAAAAAAAAACCTGTTCTTTACTCTCATCCCTCCCTTGCATCTTTCTCAGACCCTCTGTTCAGTCCTTCCATGCTGTGCTGTTCTCTTCAACTCCATCATCCATCAATCACCCCCCCCTCGTCTCCTCCTCCTCCTCCTCCTCTGTGGACCCTCTATTCCTGTCACCCCACGCTGGTCCTCAGCCTGACAGTAAACACATGTGTTTTTCTTTGAAGACATTTCCAGAGGCAGTTATACAGGGGATGAAAGCAGATGCTGGTGTTACACACCAAAGGCTTGAGCTCCCCTGACTCATACAGTGACTGATTGGAAAACACGCAAACACAATGCTGTGTCTCTTTCTTTCTATCCCCCCTTTATGTGTCCCTGAATCACTTTCTCAGTTTGTCCCTATTAAAGGTTTGATTTAATCAAAGTCAAACTTTTCAATAACGTCAAAGCAGATAACTGCATCCATCTCATCCACACACTGGTTCTGGCACACAGAGATGATGTCCCAGTTCTTAATCTCATTGGCTTTATTTTCTTTTTTTTTACAACTAAGAAAAACTTGTTGAAAAAACTGATTAAAGATTAAGATTATTTACTTAAAAATTCATAATTAATACACTTTTTATTTATTTATAATTATAGGTAAGGTTTTAATATTTTAAAACTGAACAGAAGTATGCAGTGTTAGGGGGGGTAGTAGTAAACTGCAGTCCAAAGCTGCAGCAGCCGGCCTGACTGTAGTCTTTATTCTTTGGTACAGTAAGCAGCAGAGAGTCTGTGAATCTGTGCGCACTACAGAGGTCAGGGATATATATTTGGAGCATATCAACTAGACAGTCAAGTGTTCGTGTGGGAATATATTTATATTACCAGGATCTTAAAAATCGATTCCTAAAAACACATCGAAGCCGGAGCAGGGGCTTAAGAACAGCAGTGATGTGAGCTCAGTGCTTTGTTCCAGTTAAACTCTGCCAGCAGTGTTCTGTAAGCTGAAATTGTTTATAGACTTTTTGGGGAGAGCGGAGTTCAGACTGGTCTGAACATCTACTTAGAAAGAAGACTGGGTCAACAAAGCATGCGACTTTGACACAGGACACTGCGGTTCATCTCCTACTGGTTTTAGTGGTTTTAAACTTGAAGATCACAAAATGCTCATTAAGGGTCGTTTTTGGAACCATCATATGGGTTGTTCTGGAAGATACTGAGAACGTTTTGGTATACAACTTATTAGCAACTGTCCTTCCCCCTAAAAGGCGTTTGTGTTGAAACTGGCTCAACATAAATCTGGCAAGGCTAATGTTGACATAGAGTCGACCTTTTAGGGGTTACTCTATGTCATGACGTATATAAAAAAAGAGTGTTAACCAGACCACCTCCCCCAGCCTGTGCTTTGAGTGGCAGTGTGTAACACTGCAGCGCTCACTGTCAAATGTATACTGATCGAGAAGCGTAGTTCACAGGAGTTTATGCCCATATTTGCTAAGCCTCTACTTAGTATTTTTCTATTTTGGTGCAGTGGTTTGCATATGAGACAGTTAGCTTCTTTGAGCCAATACCTTAGCTACAACACAGCTGCTAGCTGTGCTACAACACAGGTACCACACATCTTTTACAAAGAGCCATGACTGTGCTTCTAGTGACTTTAAAGCTCCAGCGGACTCTCTGTGCTTCCAGTGCGGACACAGAGAGTCTGACAGCAGCTGCTTATGGCTGGTTAGCTCTGACTACCAGCTCACTGTTCCTGCTACACTGCTGTGGCCAGTCTGTCACTCACTCTGGTGGGTGTTGAAGCCACGCCCCCTAAAGTCACTGTTAAACTTGCTGAGAGGGAGGGAGCTAGTAGATTTACAAGGTGTAGTTACACTTTAATCCCTTATAAAAGTGCCTTGCCCGAGTCTTCAGTGTTATTTATACCTTTGTCAAAAGTACAGCCCCTTCCAACACACAAATCCTTTTCAGCTAACTCACTTTTTATCAGGACAGTTGTCCTGTATCTAGACATTTATGCCCTGAGCCAATTCTCCAATGGATCTCCAATTTTGTCGGCTGACAAGACTGCTAAGAGATTTGTCACTCAAATGCAAAGCCTGTATATATACTGCTGCAAAGACATGAAATAGTTCTTAAGTTGGACATCTGTCACCATCTCTGTCTAGCCCCCTTTTCTGTCTCTATCACTCTCCCCATCACTTTCCTCTCTGTCAATTGAACTGAATAAATGTACCCTCTCTGTATCTCTGTCTTTCTATCTCTCACTTCCCTATATATATATATCAAACTGCCAGTGAGCTGGATCCTTGCAGTAGAATACTCTCTCTTAGTGGCTATAGGATAGGGCCTAGTCTAAAGCATAATGCATTATTTATCTCAGATTACTCAGAGGTTCAGCTGTAGGTTCGCTGTCCTCTTGGAAATCTTTGGCACAAGCAAAGATGAGGGACAAAAGGGAATATAATGCAATCTAAGAAAAGGCAGGGTAAACAATGAGTTGATGGCAGGGGAGTTACTTCTGATTAAAGCATTTCCTCTGTTGATAAGCTTGTTTATTCTCTCTCATCTTGTCTTTACATATTAA
This sequence comes from Morone saxatilis, assembly GCF_004916995.1. NCBI lineage: Eukaryota > Metazoa > Chordata > Actinopteri > Moronidae > Morone > Morone saxatilis. The sequence continues at coordinate 2,976,390 of NW_023339674.1, forward strand.
CCACATCCACAGACAACTCACACACCCATCACTCAGAGTACACAAGGTGTTAGCAGAGAATAGGAGAAGAGTTTTATTTGAAGAGTTGCACCAGCTGCCCACCAGCTCTTTACTTTAATTGCCTCAAGGAAATTAGTGGGACAGCCAGGAGGAATAACACTGGGCAGAGAGGTGAGTGTGTGAGTGCACTGCAGACAAACATTATCAGACCAAAATAAGTACTAATCAATGAGAAAGTTTGTGTGTGACTGAGTGGGAGAGCATGAAGTGGAGTGTGATGAAATGAAGTCATGATGCCTCGCTGACTCTTCTGAACCATTAGCTCGATTTTCAGGCGGTGCACGAAACAAGGGTACGTCATACAAACACATACATTCACACACACTGCGACGCCATGCTGGATATGGGTATCAAACCTGGATATTTTTTATGTCATGAGAAGTTCATCCACTCCCTTCTGCACGGTGATACATAAAACTGCAGTCTGCAGTTTAGTTATATGTACTTTACTGTTAAGCAACAGAATTACACAGAATCTAATGAGCAATTACCAAATAAAAGTTAAGTTTCTATTTCTCTCTCTCAGTTTCTCTCAATTTCTGTCCATCTTTATTTATTTTCTCTCTCTTCTTTTCTTTGATTAATTTAAATTACATTTCAACTTTAAAATCATTTGATCAATTTCCTTCCTTAACCACCGTCTGCCACTTATCCAACTCTGGTTGGAAGGAGAGTAATGACTGAGTTGCATTGATTCATCCAGATAAACTAATAGGCATTTTGAAAGGCAGTATTAAAGAAATTTATGTAAAAAAAAAAAGTGGTGCCTTCAGAAAACATATACAATTTACACATTTCAGACATTCATCTAGTTGCAATGTTAAAATGAATGTAACTGTCATTCTTTTTGTTCTATCAACAGCAATATGGCTGTCTGATTTCCCAGGCAGGGTGGTACGGTGGCTAGCTGAGCCTTTCTTGTGGAGTGGACCCAGGAATGGTGTGAATATAAGTATGAAAGTGGTACTGTATGTCTATTAGTCCTGTGACAGACTGGTGCCCTGTTTTACCCTGAGCAGGATCTAGAAAATGATGGTGGTTACCGTCTACTGACAGACAGGGTTCAGGTGTAGCTTCATGGACGACTGAGCAGACAGCAGGTTAAGTTGTTCAGAGGATGGATAAGGACGCAGCCTACAAAAGGTGTCCTGCTGTGACCCTAAATGCCAGACTGAACCTGCCCCCCCTCCTCAGACGAGATAGTCTAGACTCACAGAGACCAAAACTAATGGCGCATTCGGGTGCTTCTTGTAAAGCAGGCATTAACTTTCAAAAGTGTAGATACCGCAGGTCAAGTTTCATGAAACCACAGCTTACAAGAGGTTTTGTAAATCGAAACATAGCAGGAGACAGAAACAATGGAGATTAAGACAGGGAGTGAGTTAGACAGAGCTGGTAGAAACTAACTATCCTGTTTCACAAAAATAACACATTGACCTATAACAGGGGAGCATTATTGAATTCTGCCTGTGTTTACATCTCACTACTGACATCTCATGATCAATACATCACACCAACATGTAGTATCTGGAAAGAAGCAATCACACATACGCATGTATGCAACGACTTGTTCAACTGTGGCTTATTTCTACCTCTGCTGTAAAAGCCCCGCAGCCTTGACAGAGAGAAAAAATTGAGAGAGTAGGAAAGAGACAAAAAGCCTAAGACAGGAGGATCCTTTTACTGAGATATGGATATTCAATAAAAAGTGCTGAAAGGCTATTAAATCCAATTATCTTAAGCAAGCTGTGTCGAGAATGAGTACGAGTCCTTATCACTGATATGTCTGGAGACAGCCGTACGTCCTTTTCTGTTAGCGCTCCTTAGTGTCAATGATGAAACCATTGATCCTCAGTCATATTTTGGGGCTTCATCCTGGCCACCTACATTTAAATACCATCCATGTTAAGATGAAAATCTAACGCACTTCTTTTAGACAACAACACTTGAAAAAGGCTTCATTTATGCTGTAGCTCTCTAAGTACTTTCCAATGTAATTACCGATCAGCAAAGAAATATTTCAAATCATTCATAAATCATTTCATTATCATTTATTTTCAATCATCCTCAAAGGCAAACGATTGAGCTCGTCCAAGGCTGAACAAGTTGAAGCCATTAGCTGAGACTGAATGGCAGCATATGGTTGAAGGGCGTCTATCCACAGAGAGAGAACTCTATTAACACTTGACACAATAACCACAACTCTCTCTCCATCTCATCAACCGGCTGTGGACAACAGAAGAGTCTTTATCCATCATAACTGGATGAATAAATACATAAGGGCTGTTGTTTTAACCCACTGAAGTCCATTATGTGTTGTTTTTTATGTTTTTAAACCAGTGGAGAATCAATCAATCATGTGGCCTATCAATATAATTGCAACAATAATATCATAAAAAAGCACAGCTGCCAGCTGCAAGGGTTCTATTTAGCAGCAGAGATGGGATTTGTTGTAGTCCATTATCAGGTTTAAAAGACCATAACCAGGTTTTATGCATCCTATTTATTATCTTCATCTCGACTCTCTTCACGCTTGGCTTGTTAATGTGTTAGTGCCTCGTTGGTAAAGATATGGGATAAAGATTGGACAGAGGCTGTAATGATACTAACACATGATATGGTCTTCAGCTGGACTGGCTTTACTATGCAAAGTACTAGTTAGGACGGCCAATTTAACCTAAGGGTGGTGAAACTTAGTGGCACCAAAGTCAGTAGGAGGCATCCTTTGGGGAGCATGAATGTCTGTACCAAATTTCACAGAAATCCATTTGAGAAGTTTCACTAAAACTCAGAAATATTGATGTCAAGAGGAAAAAAATCAGGCATGCACCTCCAGGTTGAGAAACTCTGCCCTGACAAACCACACTAAAATACAATCATTTTAGAGGCTTACACACAAACAACAACAACCACACACACTGAGCTGTCAGGCGAAGCATCGCTCAGTATTCTGATGAACACTCACTGGTCTCTGCTCTATCACTCTCACTTCAATGCTACATAATAGAGGCCAGGTCATTCATTAGCCTCCTTTAAACCGTCGATTGGAGGAAGAAAGGAAAGAGTGAGAGAGTGTGAGTCCGAATGGGAGAGAGAGAGACACGCAGCCTGTCTCAAAGTTAGAACTGATAGGCCACTAAAGCCTTTTTATGCCACCATGATTTAAAGCCGAGCCGTTCTTTCACTGCTGGTAGTTAAGTGGGAAATAAAGTCTGCTTAATCTTCTACTTAATCTTACACTCGCAACCTTCCACATGTCAAAACACACTCACACAAAACCATACACTGCTTTGGATGACATTTTTATTGCATGTTTGATATGTATATGCCCATTATGCCAGGAGTGTCTCATTCTCCTGCCTGTCTTTTTCATTCTTTAACATCTTTCTTTGTGTAACCCTTTTATACATGTTTTATTTTTACTTGCGTCTTGTCTCTTCTTTTTCTTCTTCTATCTTCCTTACACAATGTTTTAGGATCTGAAATGATTTCTATTTGCTGCAAACAAACAGTGGACCATACATTGTAGATCATTCTGTCAGAAAGATCTTCATTTATTATTTATAGGCACAAACAAGTAAGAAAATATTTGAACATAACCATTTGGGTTATTAATCTTGCTGACAGAATTGTATTTTATATGGAATATTGTTTTCATTTGATCATGTTATTTTAGATATTGGTGTTGTTTTATTTAAAGCTGCATAAAGTGCAGTGTGTAACATTTAGGATCTGTTGGTGGTTGGACAGGGCCTTTCATGTTTTATGACAGTTTTGCTGCCACCATAATTTCTCCTACATGCTCGGAAGATGAGTAGTATATATATATATATAGTATCTTCACCACTAGATATCACTAAATCCTACACACTGGTGTGAAAGGGAGATAATAAACACACAACACTGAATTTCCCCACTGCTTTCCATCTGAGCCTAGTGTCTATCAGCTCATTGTTTGGGTTTTCTAATTAAAATTTTCTAATTTTATTTGTATAGCGCCAAGTCATAAGAGAAATTATCTCAGGACACTTTTCAAATAGAGCAGGTTTAGGCTGTACTCCCTATAAAATTATTTACAGACACCCAACAGTTTTACAGCTTGCAACTTTACCCACGCTGGCTTCACTCTTACCCCGCGCTGTTACATCAGTTGTCACTTTCAGAAAAAAAAAAAAACTCTGATAGAACCCACTGCACACGACCTGCCCGGCACCGAACAGCACGCAGACAAAGTTTAAAACTAGCTGCTGAAGAAAGTGCAACAAACACTTGAGCAGAACAAAATAATAAAAAAAGGACTTTGACTTTAAATACTGCTCATGCTGCTCTGTGTCTGCTGGCTGAGTAAACAGGCTGCTTGCTAACAAGTTTATATGGTTGTAGGGAATATGGCAAGTGGCCAAATAGATCCGTCACACTTTAGCCAAATAAACTTTTGTTTACTTAGTTAACTTTATTTTGCTGTGTATTCGGAGCTCTGCCTTCTGTCATTCACCAGACACCCACATGCAAAAATGACTCCACCAGAAATAAACTCCTCAAAACAAACTGTCCAACAAACTTTCTATTCTCATTTGAGCAACCATGCAGTAGCAGCGTAAAATATATTTTTAACAATTATGACAAGTATGTAAATGTTCTGAAAAATTATCCAGATGTAGACAGTAATAAATGAGTTGTAAATGTAAAACATAATGATCTCCATTAAAAATATTTTTTCCCCAATCGTCTCTCTGTTACCGCTGCGCACACACACACACACAGACCGGTCTCCAGCTTAATGGCCTCAGGGCTGTAGTTGCCCCGGAGAATTTTGGTATGCGTCACTTTCCATTTTGTTTTCCGAACAGAATGTGTGTGTCAGTGTGTGTGTGTGTCATTGTCGGTCTGTCTGTAAGAGATAATGAGGCAGTGTGTGCTTCGCTCGGGCTAACCCCTGGACTACACCATCACATTCTGCGAACTGGCAGCTAAAGCGGAAAACTGGGAGCACATTTCCTAACTGTGTCACATTGCTGGACTCGGTTCGGACTTTCTCTGCACAGCTAAGTTCTGCAGCAACACGTCCATCCCAAACGGGGTTTCAACATGTACCTCAAACCTCAACAATGACGAGCCTATAGTGCCAGGAGAAATTATTGCTGGCCGACCGCCGTGTGTCTCTTTATTGGAGGTTGCCAGGATGTGACGCAGACAGATTTAAGGAGGAGGCATTGCTTTAAACACTACAGACTAACAGACTGTGAAAATATTGGAAATGAAACACTTAGCGGCTGCCTTTTTCCATCTTGCCATTATACAGAAACAAAGTTTGATGATGATTGCAATTCATGCTAAATTCATTTACTAACATAATATAAAATCAAAACAAACACAGAAGTCAATTGTTTTTCTTCTCACACCTCTGGCAGTCTATTTCTTTATCTTCTGCGTATCAGTAAATTTGGCAAATCTAATTTGGTTTACCAGTTCACGGTTCAGGTAGCGATGATGTTTTCATTTTATTTTCTAATAAAATGAAATATAACCCGTTCTTATGTCAACAAAGACCTAATGTTAGTGATGTAATAATTCAGTTTCTGTCTTGAACACAAGAGCAGTGTAGCTGCTCCTCTCCAATGCACTAGCATGACAAAAATGGACATCAGTCCTTATTTCTCTAAAAATGTTCGAAGCTTCACTTCATTTAAAACGTTGTACAAATAGTGTGCTTGAAAATGCTAAAACACACACACAATTCAATTCACACTCAAGTTTTAAACAGGGTAGTTAGAGAACACATGAAAGGTACCCAGTACAATCACAGTCTGAGCTGCAGGCTACTGAGCAACTGCACTCCAGCAGGTTGCCATTAAGTGCCTTGCTCAAGGACACCTCACATACTTATAGATGGGATGTACATATAAGTCACCATGTCACATAATTCATTAGACTGCATCCAGAAGATGTTAAAAGAGTTTTAATCAATGACATTCTGAATTAAACACATAGTTTTTTCCAGAGCCGATGATGGAAAAAGCTGGAGAGAGAGTTACACATGCAGAGTACTGATTGGGCAGAAGGGACAGATCAGGCACAGACAACCCAATTCAGTGTGCCCAAACATATTTACTGTGAGGGAAACATTCTCCATAGTCTGTTGGGTTGCAGCTGTCCTGGTTCACACTGCCAGTACAGCTTAAAACAGAGCACCCCACTCTCAAGCATATACCGTAACGACTTCTCTTACTTGAACTTAAAAGGTGAAAGCTTTAAAAAGAGGAGGGGCCGTCTTTCTTACCTTCTTCTTGGACTTGAAGACGTTGCAGCGGAAGACATTACTCTGTCCATCTCTGGCGATGTAGCTGAAAATCTTCAGATCCTGGGAGTCATGAGATACATAGAATATCCTGAAAGATAGGATAAAATAGGTCAGAAATTAAAAAAAAAAATATCTTAATAGGATGCAAAACAGAATCAGAGCCTGGCAGCGTTTCTAAATGTATCTTAAGACGCAAAATAGGCACCCAGCCCGTTTCTCTGGGGGTTTCAGTGTGACAAAAATAAACACTATTTTAAGCTTGTTTTAATCCAAAGGCAAGACACCAAATTTTTGCTCTCAAGCTAAAGAGTGGGGTAAAGAAAGTTGTGATTAGATTAGAAATTAACTGCAAGGAACAGACTTCCTCAGAGATATCTATGTGACTTTGAGAGAGGAAGCTCATAGACACACATTGAAAGCGAGGTAAATTTAATTTAAAGTTTTTAAAAAAATACCTCAAGTGACAGCAGTGTTACATTCCAGTGTGAGGAGGAGACAGGGGAGGTTAATACTATTACAACTAAAAATATCCTGTGTGAAAAAGGATGCATGGGGAATTAAGTTTGAGACAATAATAGAGTTCTCTTGGTAGGGAGAGACTGTGCAACCAACAGTGAAGCTACAAACAATATCCTGCAGAGCAGGTAAATAGGAAGAAATAAGTTTGGGACCAAAAGGGAGAGCAAAAGAGATAGCACACATAACGCGCAAGAGGGAGAACATTGTATGAGTTAAGCTCCACACTGGATCTAATTTATGATGACAAAAGAACACGACTGGGGAGATAAAGCACTGCAGATGACAATATGGTGAAAAGACTGAAAGCAAGAAGCTGGAAATTGTCGTGTTCAGAGTCCAAGTGGGAGTGGATGGGATTTGTTTCTGTTTCTCGACTAACGTATGTACAAAGAAATCAAAACTTTACTTAATAATCTACACTGTAGAAGACATTACTTATACAGTATCTGGTGACCCCAGCTCTTTGATTTTATCCAGAAATCAGCTGTGTGTGTGGGCATTGCCTTTCCATGTCCAGAAAAAAAGGAACAGCTTCACAATACAAGCGAACACACAGCTACCAGTTTGAAGAAGTTTCTAAAATCTACATAGCAATGAGCTTCACGCTTGATTCACGCTCACATGTTTTGGCTGTAACCTGAAAATGTTCATTAGAGCATAACGAACAACCTTATTACTATGAAGATTGTGCCCCCTTTTTGCTTTTTTCAAGATTATTATGATGAAAGATAAAGCCTTTTGCTGACCTTACAAGAGATGCAGACTTCATTAATAAAAATATTTTTTAAAAGAGCAACTGAATGGGCAAAAAGGCAAAAAGGAAGCTCTCTAATATAAAAGAAATATTCCTAAATCATTATTACAACCTTTTATCAGTAGCCTATACTCAGACCAAAATAGCCTCCTCCATGCTTTACATGTTACAGCTGTGACCTGGAAGGCTTCATCCAATCAAAAATTGCTTTTTTTTTTTCAAGATTATTATTGTAAAACAAGACTTGCAAGCTTTAACAGTACAAGCCCTGTTAGTGATTGCGTTCTACATACTTTGCATAAAGAATGTTAACTTAATATCTAACGTAATGAATAAACTATTAGAGTCTTTACCATAAACCTATGCACAGAATCTGATGCAAGATGTTCTGAAGATGAACTTCAGCATGCTCAAAGTAGCCTCATTTATGCGTAAATGATTTGGCTGTGGCCTGAAAATCTTCACTAGAGCACAATAAGTTCATCATTATCCAGATTACGGCTGGATTTTGAAGGTTAATGAATGGATGCCTCTCTAAAGCCAGTTGTTGGTCTTGCTTAATACATTAAACTTGAAATATCAACTGGTTGTAGGAAGTACCAGAAACCTCAGGCAGAACAGCTCCTAATTGGGCAATTAGCGCCTTAATTAAGCAGCCTGGTTGTATATTTGGGGTAATTTATCACAGTGAGACAATAGACAACCAGGCAAGAGCAAGAAATTAGGTGAAAATTATGCAAATGACCCTGTTGTTTCTGTTTAAAATGTATGTCTGGGTGTGTTTCCAAGCATATTGGTTTTGTGTGTATGTGCATATTTTTGTGTTTTGTACTAGAAATCAGGGGTCTTATCTATACAGTCTGACATTTCTGTGGTATTTGTTTTGGCCTTTTCTCTGGGAGCCAAACTAGCTGAGGTCTTGTGGTATGGATGGTGTCTTTGTCAACTCTGCTTAGCAGACTGTCAAAATACCAGGCACAGCTATCTGCAGTGACTCATTCTCTCTCTCTCTCTCTCTCTCTAACTTGATCCAGGAAATCTGTCTGAAAACTGTGACGATGTTAACATGGACGGCTTATCCTAGTTCTGATCTAACCTGTTAGTTGTTGTTTACAACCGGTTGCCTGACTGCTTGGGTTTCTTGCCTCGTTGATCCAAATAACATCCATGTTGCTGTGTTCCCAGATCTCAGGGACTGCTCTGTGATATCATAACTAATAGGCCCAAAGACCAGAGCTATGCAAACAGAACCCAGGTTGTAATAAACCGTAGTCTTCCTTTAAGAGGTGTGATAACATCTATTTCATCCATTCAATTTTCAAACAATGTTTTGGTAAAGGTAGCAAAACTTTTAAGTTAATATGTCTAGCTTCACAGTAACTGTCACTGTCCATACACTAAACAGTAGTTTGACACATCCCTGTTTGCTTGCCACAGCTAATGAGCGTTTCAGAGCAGAAAATGTTGTGGATGCTGCTGTGACAATACACTTTACAGAGTATCTGCTGGAAATAAGGCAACATTATACACAAGAGACTACAGTAGCACTGTAAATTCAGGCAAGGTCGGTCAGTTTAATGAGGGTCGCAGAAGCATTTATGTACGTGTCCATGTCACCAAACAGAGTCTCTATTATCGAGCTGTGTTATCTACAGTACTGGCAGAAAACTGACCGCTCCCATCCGGCTGCACTTTGCAGAGACCTTGTAGTTGTCTCCCCTTTCAACTCTTTCTTTGCGCTCCCTTCAACCCCAACCCTAAGTCACTGTGATAAAAATCAGTATGTCCCGACAGACTTCTTTTTTTAAAGCATGGGAAAGGGTCTTATGTTCTGCCAGTTGTCACCTACGGAGAATCCTATTGAAAAATTGCAGACAAGTGAAGCTCAGCCAAGAGTGAGTAAAAATGGGCTTAGCTGACTGGCTTATGTGACAAATCCCCAAGTAGAGCAGAGATGACGACTCAGATACATCTCTATCAAGTGTCTCGTACAGGAACAGCTGCCAAACATTCAGGTGAAGATGCGTCAGATCGGATCTCGGAGTAAGAGAGGCAGGCTCGACATGAAAGCAGTCAAAGATGGTTAACGGCTATATAAATCGACTACAAATACTGCCTATGGAAAAAACCTCTTATGTTGTATTTAAAAAGGGCTGCTTTTCTTGTTTCAAGTTACAAAAATCCATATTTTCACACGAATGAATGTCACTTTTCTTTGTCAATGTGTGAATCAACACAGTAGCAGTGTCACAGAAACAATACTGTACTAAGTACTAAGAAATGTGCTCGTAGGAGTTTGAAGACTTTTCCATTTTCAATCCCTCAAAGCTGGGAAGCAATTGTTTCATCTGCTGGCAGAAAGCAATGACACAGCAGGTAGGCTGATCCCAACACAGATATTTAGACAAACAGCACCATGGTCAGAACAGGAAAGAATAGTGCAAGGAGTCAAACATGACATAACTTTTCTGCCCAATAAAAAATATTTACACACTCTGTAGCCCCGGTGATCAATATTAATCAATTTTAATTTTAGATTATCTAGATAATCAGAGACATTTGGAGGACAAATCTAAAAATGAGATAGGAATTAAATTCAACCTACACTTCGTCTCTTGGAAAGGTACATCAGTGCCTCAGAATCAAAATGTCTTGACTCAATATTTAACACCCATACAGGGAGAAAGCAATTAAGGAAGTTTCTCCAGCAGAAGGTGAATCAATAGACCAGAATGCAATGTGTGATACATGGATAGACACTGGAGCCACCCTATTATTTAATCATGTTATCACATTGTGGAGACATAATGAATACAGTGATATTTTCTGTAGCTTTTGATAACTCGGTTTGTAGCTACCATTATGGACGCTGAGGTCGAATTGCCTGTACTAGGGGCAGTTTACAAGCTACAGTTAACAGCCAATACTTTAAGGGGGGATTCCAGTATAGCTAACACACTTATTTGCTACAAAAAGTAAAAATAACCTTATCAGAATTGTATTTTTGGAAATCCTCTTGTGGAGAAATTATGCTTTAGATATTCATGATGCACATTGTATAGGCTATAGGCTTTCTTAAATCAAGTTTTTAAATGTTGTATGGTTATTTAGAATCATTAATTTTACAGTTATATTAATTGTTCAAACTTTACCCTCATCTGTGGCAGTTTATTATTCAGTGATAAAATGTCTTGACTCAGGTTTTTTTCTTGTTTTTATTCAAAGATTCTTTCAAGGAGGTTCCTTTAAAGGAAAAAAAATCTTATTGAAATCCTAAAAAAGAAGCCATCAGAGCAATTCTGCCATAAAGACGGGCAAATGGCACCTAGATTTAATTTATTGTTAGTGATAAGAGACCATATGGAAAAGGCTGCAGACTTTAGCGCATGAGGCCGAGACAGAAAGAGCAAAAGACTGATTGAAAGCCCAGAGAGTGTTAGTGAAATGCAGGGATGGACACTCAAAGTAAATGAGAAGATGGAGAGAGGCAGGAAAGGGAGCGTGTGAAGGATTACGAGTGAATGGCTAGATGGAGAGAGAAAAGGGTGAGACGGAGACCGTGCATGAATAAGGAGCTGAGAGGGGATTGAGACAGTTGAGTAGATGATTCAAGACTCATCCGGTGACTTAAAGTTCAGCGGTGCATTACAAGTTTAACAAAAACTCCTGTTCCTTCACATTTAACCTGCCGCGGTCTCGTCTCCATCAGCAAAATGTAACCGGGAAAAGCTTCTGTTTAGAGACCGCACGGGTTCCACATGCACAAACAAACACACGTGAAACCCAGCTATTAGCCCTGGTGTTCATTAACTTTTGCCAGGCAGCGTAATGCTGTGTTAACAAGACTCTCGATGACCACACACACTCCCTCACACTCAGCTAACCTTGTTAATAAGCCCTTCTTGTTAAAAGGCTGAATCTATCATGCGAGGGGGCTGTGATGTGATGTTTGAGTAATGAAGTGGGCTTGTTTTAGAAGTCCTCAGCCATTTTTTTCTTTGATAAATTGCTGCCTGTAAAACACAGCTGTTATAAATCAAAGGCTAAGAGAAAATGTGCCACATACAGAATCGACAAACGCACAGTTACAGGGAATCAACACAATAATGCACCTGTGCCAGATCAGGCTATAGGTAGGTGTGTGTGTGTGTGTGTGTTTGTGCGTGTGCCTATTTTAGCAAGAGCATCATTTTCAGGAATGAAAGCCAAATACATCTGCATTAATATAATCTCCCAGCATTTACCATCCTGTAATTGGAAATCTATAAAAGCCCCACTATCAGCTTCAGTAACATGAAACACACGTAGGATACTGCAGTGTGTCACCCTAATAACATCCATCCTGACTCGGTAGATCACTATAGAGCCATGAAAATATCCTGTTGGCTGGTGTGCTGACTGTGTGCATTTACTCTTAAATTTGATTGTAGCTGTGATGGCCCGTGTAACTCTTCAAACCGTGACAAACGAAAAAATGAAGCTGAAATCTCTTGACAAGTCCTGAAGGGCACCATTTTCACCATGGTCTGGCCAATCACCATCAAGAGATCAAGTGAATTATGTCATAGGCCGCAAATGAATCATTAAGAAATTACACAATCCCGGCAAATGTAATCAATACAGGCAGTGGTGTTGGAAATTTTATGTGATATAAAAGACTTAATTATGGCTCATCCATTGGACTTAACGGTGTAGGCTGAAAGGAAAGGTTAGTTCTGATATCTCAGTTATATTTACCATGTGTTAAGACTTTAATAGTTAATTAGACTGACCACCTAAGGCTAATTAGGGCCGTTTGTAAGAAGAGCCATGTGTGATTGACAGTTTTAGTGTCAATCAGCTGCACAATGTAGAAGTTGCAGCCTTTAAAAGATAGAGCTTTTGAGCAGTAATTACAGAAATCTCTGCCCATTAGGCTAATTGGTATATGTGTTACAATACAAGAATACAGGGCCAGATTTGTCTCGAATTTTTAATAGGGTTCTCAAACAGGTTTTAACATTGGGAAAAAAATCTTCACTTTACAACTTAACTTGTCTAGAAAGGTACGTAGCTGACTGTGTGAGCTGGCTAAGTGAATTAACATCTTTATGTGTTTGAACTTGTTACAAGAAAGTATTAGCAAATGCAGCCTTCTCTTATAGGTTTGAACAAGCTATTCACGTAATCTAACTGTCCTATATGTCTGAATTGTTATACTGTCCTAGTTTCTTAAATGCTGATGATCCCACTGCAATGAGAAAGCACTGAATGAACTGAACAACCTTGGGCTTAGTCTGTTCAAGTCTGGGTCAGTTGGGAAATAAAAAAGCATTCATTGTGCGGGGTTGAGGGATTCTAATTGTTTGAGTTCTGATCCAGTTCAAGTCCCCCTCCACTCAATAATATGTGTCTCTTCTAGTTCCTACTGTTGGATGTTTGAGCTTCACTGTGCAGAATGATGTACGTGCAGAGTTTTAGATTAGACGGATGTTTTCACATTAATCTGCTGAAAGTGGAAAGTTTTTCTGTGCTCATTGAAAATTTGGTTTTAAAGGGGCAGGGCCTATGAACATGAGTGTGACGTCATATTTTTAAAGTCATGTAGAGAATGGACTTTACAGTGTAGTTTAAAAATAGGAGACACCTTGCGTCCAGCAGGAAAACTTTAGAAATGAACAAATTTAGAATATTCATAGATTCTGGAATTCTTAATGGAGGTAGAATGAGTAGAAGGATTTAAATACGGAAATTAACCTTTTTATAGACACACATTACTGTTCCGAGAAGACTATTTGTATATGTCATAATACCGGTCTGGAGGGGATCTTTAAGATTATTTTAGATTAGTTTGATATTCATAACTGGAGTAGAGACCACTGGCATCACAAGGAACACAACCATCCACAAACACAGGGCAAACTGCAATGTTTTATGAATGAGAGAATAGCTACCACTTTATAATCCACTTCATCAGGTTTTACTACAGAGCCACAGTTCACTTGGTCCACCTCACTCTCCTCCAGCTTTATCTGCAGAGTTAACAGTCTGTGTTGCCCACATCTCTCCATTCACCATCTCATCCAAGTTCAGCTTCCCCTCCCCCAAGTTTCTCTTTTTCTCTTCCACATGGACTGCCATAGAAAATTGGCAAAGGAAACGCTTTGTGATGGATGTCAGTTTCTGTTTTACCACAGAAAACACGAGAATTAGTGTTTGTGTTAGTGGATTTTAGCAGTTGCCTTGTGACATGAAGTTCATACTTATTTACTTTTTCAGTTCTTGTCTCTGTCAGCCAAGATTAAAAGATCTGTGTGTAGTTACCTGATTCATGTTGATTTTGTAGGTTTCAATTCGTCTTCTGGTCTGTTGTCAGCTTATATGACAAAAAAGACACTAAATTATCTAAAATCAGTATAACTATGAAAAGCAACATTTGACCTAAAGCCAGTACATCTCTGAGTACAATGTGCATTTTGTGCTGTTGATTTTTGGCATCATAAGGATATTATCTTTCTTTTTATTAACACTAATCATCACTGACTCTCAGTCCTGACTGTCTTTTAGGTTCAGTGTTTTTCACAAAGCCCAGCAGCCTGTCAGTAGGACATCAATGTGAGTTTTTTTCCTTGGTTTTGACAGTTATGTTAGAAAACATTTACATTTGCTGATGCTCCTCAGTTTAATGTTTCTTGGCTTATAACTGCAATGGATGACTTAACTTTGAATTCAGCTGCTGACTTATTGTGGAGTACCACTTTAAACAAAAGGACATTTCAAGAGGTTATACAAAGCCTTTTGACCGTTTCACACTAAAGACAAAGCCCTGTTCTTTTCCCTGCATAGTTCATTACACAGACAGGTTTCCGCAATAGCCCAGACCCCAAATCTTTTCCAGAACAGCATGGATTTGGCATCGCCGAGGATAAACCAGACTTAATTACACAGCATACTGATCGGGCATTATGTTGATTAAAAGTGACTATAAAAGGCAGGGTGAAAAGGTAGAGGTTCATTATCAGAAAAGCTGTTGTGTCAGCTCAACCCCTGTGTCCCCACATAAAGAAAACCTCGGAAATTTTATAGCACAGACTTGGCAATTCTGAACGTAACACAACAAAACAGACTTAATCATCAAGCAGACAGGCAATTTCCTCCGGAACTTGTTAAAGTCAAGGTGAGAAGTTTGCAGATCTCTCTCATTTTTATTCTTTGATACATTATTTACTAAAAAGGTAAGCACTTCGGTTTGTGCGTGTATATGAACCTATTTGGGGGAGTTTCATGAGAAATGAGGTCACTAAATCAATATGTTATGCCCTGCAATAACCTGAGCTCAGCTCAGATAAACTGAATAAAACTCCCGCTTTCGCTCACATAAATATACAAACCTGGAAACAAATCAAGACAGGTAAAATATTGATATAGTATTTTGGTATTCTGCCTCAGGGGTGTCGACCTCCAATAAAGTTTGGTTTTGGTCATATGTACGCGTTGGTGAGTATGATTGTGTGTGGAAATGTGCATTTGCTCTTCTACTGGTTGTCTTCGGTAAGAGTTTGATAAGTCGTCCAAGGAAGCCATCCAGCATTTCAGATTACCAACATCGATTCCCAATTCGATACTAGTGCCCTCTTTTCCCCACATTCAAAATACATATACTGTGGGGAAATCATTGCACTCATGTTTATATGAAAGGAACATGAGGCCTGGGATTGGTGTGGTACCCATTCTACTGATACTGACCTTACTCAGCGGTTTGGATTGGTGTGTTACAAATAATGTCTGACTCCACAGCTACTTCCCGCACTGGTTCAAAGCAAGTTCATTTTAGAAGGATGATACATATCTCAAATTGCATCAGTTTAATTTCCTCACAGGCACCTATGATCCCTTTTGGGTGCCCATTGATACCTGAATTAGGTATCTCAGGCATATCTTAGGTATCTCAGGAGGTATCTCCTTGATAGTTGTGAAATTATTGGGGGTGGTATTCAGCCCAACAAGAACTTTTAGATTGTTTATAATTTACAATAAGTTTTGTTCAACATCCAGCTATGACAGTAACATTTCTTATGGGACTGTCATTGTACAGCTTGCTTGTTTTGCTCCCCTTTATCTGTACTATTCCTCATTCAATACTTGTTTTCCTTATTCAGTTGTATTCCACGTTTACTCCCTTGGAAGCCTGAGCCATCTGTTGTCCTTGCTGCAAAACCTACATATTCAAACATCAATAGAGACAAAAACTATTAAACTAATGCATATACACATATACATACAATCTGCAACACTGAAATGAGAATTAGATAAATTTATGGAGTCTGTATCTTTTCCAAGTCTCCAGAGAACGACACAAAGATGGAAAGTAGAGGGAGAAAGAAAACTGACCCAATAAAACACCATTTAAACTGCGAGGGATGAAAGTGAAAAAAAAAAGAACCAAGTCAAGAAAAAGAGATAGAAAGCTCATGCACAGCTCATACATATGTGATTACAGACAGATGAAGAGATGGTAAGATATAAATCTGTAGACACTCCTGCTGAAAGCATTCTAATTCAGTCTTTTTTCACCACATTCGACTAAAATTTAATTTGTGTTAACAGTGTAAAGATATTATATATATATTTAATATTCTGTTCCTGATTATACAGCACACAGAATATAGTATAATCTTAGACACAGAGCAGGCAACCAACATGATTATTTGTATATGAATGTGGAATTTATCTGATCTTTTTTGACAAAAAGCAACACTCAGATATCTGTCATCAGTCTGGTACAATGACAACTTGGATGAGTCAGTCAAGAATGAGACAGAACAATGTGGATATGACTGATACGCATATTTACATCATAATAAATTCAAAACTCAGACGCATCAAAAATGAGAAAGACTGCAGGATTCTTTTTAGAAAGTTCTTGTCATCTTTTATTGTTTCTACAAAGTGAACACATCTTAAAACTCTTCCAGTGAAGTATTCTCATTAACTTTGCCCTCTTATCCTCCCTTCCTCACTTTCTACCAAACAAACAGTCAGCAGGCTTCAGCCCAACCACTCCTCCATGTCCTTTTCTGTACCTCTTCTACCCAAACTGACCATAAGTTATTTTTCTGACTTTTTTTTGTTATTCTCAACATTTTCAATCAATATGTATTTGTCAGTGTTTGTAATGGTGTACATATTTTTTGAGATGTCGAATAAATCAAATCAAAATGCTCTCTCTGTCAATTTCCTTCCCTCCTGTACTCCCACTCTTTTTTTAACTCAGGGTTATTCTCCAACATGCATTGTTGGAATGCCAGTGCTGACTTTTACATATTAAGAAGCTCCTATCTTTGTTTAGAAGTAATAAAAAGCATTGTTTAGTTGTATGCACTAAGAGAAAAAATAATTAGAGGTTTGAAAGAACATGATGCCATACCACTGAAAGCTCCAGAACAGCTACAAGTGGACCATGTGGTAAGACTGTTTTTCCAACTGCTGTTTCCAACATTGAGAATAAACCTTCAATCTCAAGCTTTAAGCCAACATAAACTAAAGATCTGTAAAGCGCTCAGAACTAGGACTGTAAAGATATAGTGAGACAGTTAAATCGTGATACAAATAGGAAGAAATATGAAGATTCAAATTGGTTAGACGAGAATACCCTTCCTCAGAAATAAAAAAGGATTCTATAATAATAATAAGAAGAAAATATAAAAGAAAATATATTCGTATGATAGGATGGAAAGCTCTGGAACAACTACTGATGGACCTTGTGAAACTGATTTGTCAGTGACCTTTTTAAGTGATATGACACTTTATTATTGGGAGTATAATATATTTTGACAACTTCTGCCTTGCCAATATGTCCCACACTTACCTTCCCTCAGGCACACTGGACCCAAAATCTACACTTTGCTCTGTGGATGGTAAGCTCGTCTTGTTTGGCCTGCGGCCAGTGAAGATATTGGGGTTTTTATAACCGACATTCCCAAGTAGGCAGGTATGGATATTACGTTGCAATAAGTAAAATGCTTCTGGAACTTTTCCACACTTTCGACTTGAGAATGGAAGTACATTCTTGACCTTGGCACCAATACGCGTGAGAAAATAATAGTCTTAACTCGAATATCCATTTAGTCAGCTTTACAGAGCTCCTCTCAATATATAGCTTTCCCTTAACTTAACTTAGTCAGCGCTTACTGATGAATAATTAAAAACAAATTAAATGCATCTGCAGTCTAACAATACATTACAGTGGTAATGTATTCTCTTATTTAATATGAATGAACTTCAGGGAGTAACATGCTAAATATGTCAAGCCAGATCTCAAATTAAGTTAAACATCTATTCCGCGGTGTCCATCTGTGAATAAATATGTATGAGTGTGTGTAGCTCTTAAGGTTGTTATGAAAACTAATCAGTCAGCTGAGTGGGAGGGTAATTCCTTTACAATCACAGTCTGGTCTTTAGAACCTCAAGCTGAGGTAGCATACACGCCTTATGTAAGCATAGAGTACAGATGTGTGAAAACGTACACAAACACAAACACAAACACA
>NW_023339674.1:2994574-3010986 GCF_004916995.1 Morone saxatilis
ACACACACACACACACACACCACAGCAAGTGGTCTCACTGCAAGCCAGCTAGAAAGCAATATACTGCATAGAGTATAGCAATTCAGTGCGCACAAATATTATGTGAACTTGCAGAAACACACTCCTTCGTCCAACAAGCCAACAAAGAATCAGCATAGTGGTGTAAACAGTACTCAAAAGTCTAATGAGTGCATGTAGAATTGGACCAAAGCAATCAATATTGAGGGGCAAATAAATCTTTCAGCAGACAATGGAACATCTTCTCGTGCCCGGGAACAAAAATCAGTGAGAAATCGGTTTAAATTGACCATCTCCTTTTTAAAATTAAAGGTATTTCTCAGTGAAAAATTGGTAAGGAATGAAAACAGTGAGCCGTAAGTACAAATAAAATACAGCTGTATCTATAAGACGAAGAACAATTGTGTAAAGATGACAAGCAGAAAGCGGCAGAATTGACTCAGCGCCACAACAAGCCCTTACTCCCAAAGACAAATCACCTTTTCCTGTTCTGTATACTGATCAGTGTGTATGGTTTCAAGCTTGTGTGTGTGTATATCAATGCCAGCCACCACACCCAGATCTACCCAGGAGAATGTGGTCTGTCTTCTAATGCAGACACACAAACCAAGGTCATGCTCACATACCTAAACAGACACCAACGGATTAGAACACACCCAGACGGACACAATGCCCGGAGGCAGTGGAAAGCAATGAGTGGGCAGAGAGAAGGAAAACAAGAACTGAACCGTCTTCATCTTCATTTACATTCAATTGAGAGAGGTTTATAGCAGCAGCTGCAGCCGTTTGGATCAGTGTGGAAGAAATAAATAAATGCAGACACACAAACTGAAGCACTTACATTCTCTGGAAATGCAATCTCTTTAAGTGTTAGCAATGGTAATAACACAGAACTATACCCTCCGAGTCCATTTAATCCAATTGAGGACTGAGATGATCAATATATTGCATGAGTCAAAAATATGCTGGAAAGCTATAAACCATGATAGACAAAAGAAAGTAAAATTAAAATGCCTTTTAAGACCTTTCCAGATATTTTTTTAATTTAGATTAGACAGGACAGTAAATCCAATAATCATGGCAGCCGTACAGCCATTTTCTCCAGTTAGTGCTGTTTTCTCTGAGCTGCACAGCCACAGTTAACAGTTAAAGGTCATTTTAGACACAATTACAGGCCCGTTGAACTAATGTGCTGACATTTTGCTGCCACTTTCTTCTTTCCAAACAACTAATCTAGTGTTACAGTTCCATTTCAGGGTGACCAATGTTACGGAACCTATGAACAAAAGACTAAAGATTGCCTCCAGACATATATGTTCAGACATATATATCATATATACACATATATATCATCTGCTTGGAACAATAATGTGTGTCTGATATGGTTTTTCTGTAAAAGAAGTAGTGCATACTCGACCAGGTATGACTCAGATGTTCAATGAGCACAGAGAAACCTTTCACTTTCAGCAGATGAAAGTGGAAACATCCTTCTAGTGTCAAACTCTGCACAGACATCATTCTGCACAGTGAAGATCAAACATCACACTGTAGGAACAAGTAAAACTTATTTTTGAGTGGAGGGAGACTTTACGTTTTGTTATTTCAAGCCATCTTAAGGCTTCAGAAAGACAAATCTAAAACTTTAAAAAGCATATGATGAAATGAATAAAACTTGACTAAATAATGAAAGTTCTGAAACAACAGCATAGTAAAACACACAGGACATACATTAACTGAAGTTATAGCTGTATGCGCCGTGTGTCTACAATTAACTGTGGGATCGAGGACACAGTTTTGATTTAAGTGTCCCTTGAAATATACAAATGTCA
The DNA here is from genome assembly GCF_004916995.1 of Morone saxatilis. Taxonomy (NCBI): domain Eukaryota; kingdom Metazoa; phylum Chordata; class Actinopteri; family Moronidae; genus Morone; species Morone saxatilis. The sequence goes on from NW_023339674.1 coordinate 2,996,422, forward strand.
GAAATCCAAAGAGCTTCATTATCATGGAAATAAAGGGAACAGGTTTTCAATGACATCTATTTTCTCGGGACAGAAATGATTAACGTAGGCCCAGTCAGGTGATTCACTAGTTCTTGTAACAAAATTAAAAACGTCAGTCAAAGCAGGGTTTGGAGGAATAACGCAGGACCCCAAACCAGCTTCACAGGCATAACCTGGTGTTGTACAGATGTTTTATTTGAAGGCTGCTTTTTTTTTACCTTCTCCATTATGGATCACAATGGGAGGAGACAGAGGCTGCCCAAGCTGTGGGGGACACTGTTATGCGTTGAGACTGTCAATGATTAAGCCTGGCTCATGGTGTTTTTCTCGGTATTTGGACAGTGTCCAGCGCTGTAATAATGCAGAGAACGGCAGGGTCCCTCTGTTCTGGGTGTGGGAAGAGACTCGAGTGGCTGTGCAAAACTTTATTTTCCTGGGAATCACAGTAGCTATTAAGTGCCCACAACTGGTTTTATTAATCCAGTCAGAGGATCCAGATTACAAAGAAATAATAAACATACCAATTCCTGACAGATTATTAGCAGTTAAAATACATTTGAAAGGTGGGATATTCTGTTATTTCTGTCATTTCTGTGAGGTGAGACATTTTCTTTCATCAAAGATTATTTGGTTTTACCAATAGTCATAGTCTCTGTCGGAAAAAGCTCGTCTTTCGTGCACTACAATGAAATATATTCACTATAAGTGCTCTCAAACATTCCCACAGAGCGCCGAATGGTTTTAGTGCATGCCGTATGGCTGCCGCAGCGTTGCCAAGATGGTTCCAGCTGGCAACATTTGTTGCATGTCATACTCCTCTTTCTCCCCCCAGTTACACATCTGCCAAAAACATTATTTTAAAATTCTCCACTGGAAAAGTAGCGTTTATGGCATGTACACCATTTTCTATTAACAATGCCACAATGCAATTTGTCACAATGTAAAGATGCTAAAATCATCCTTGCACGACTCCACTTATAAAAAATGCAAGTGTCCAAAATCTAAATACTGGCCATAATAAACTACCTATTGTGTGTTTTATAGGGTGCAGTGAATGAATGGCGGTTTGGATTTAATGCATTTAAGTGAAACTATCAATATTCTATTGAACAACTTTCTTATAGCTAGTGACGAAGTGTTTCTGATATATATTGGTATTGTTTTATTGCCCAGGCTTACTCTGCAGATTATCTAGACCAACCAGGACATGCTGTTGAGTTTTGAGGGGCATTAATGAAATTGCCTTTACTTCCACTATATTGGAGTCGTTACTGAAGCTTCAGACAGATATCTCAAAAACTGGGCACATAAAAACAAAACTGTGTGAGCACTTCTTTTGTAATTTAAGTGAACTGACCCTTAAGAGCTATATTTTTGGGTTTCTTTCCAAGAGAAATGGCTCTTTCCATTACTTTTCCCATCTGTGAGTTCTTCCGCTTTGGGGCAGTGAGCACACTATCAAATTTGACTGGACAGTCCATTAGCTCAGAGAACAGAGGAATAGCATACTGCTGAGACAGAGATGGTATAGGACTGAATGGGGTTGTGAGAAACTTTATGGGCTTTCCGTGTGTGTCTGTGTTGATGTGTGTGTTCACAATGATTAGCAGTGTGTAATTAGCATGGCATGAGTACACTGAAATATCAAAGCAAAATGCGTGGAGATCAGAGCTTTTTTTCCATATCACATAATCAGGGTGTTTCTAGGACACACAAACATAAGATTGACTTTAATTGGGTGGGTGTGAACTTCTTACTGGAGGGGTTTGAAGTGAGAATGAAGGGGCAAAGCCAAGCACTTCTAATACAGGCTGATAGTGGGGAGTCAACGAGGGCGGGCTGCTTCTCAGAGGATGACAGCAATTACCACAGTTGACGGCCGGAGAAGTTGTAACCCGAGACAGATACTTCATGTATATACACGCAAATGTACAAAACACACACTCTCACTCCTTTCCAATGTCTCTCTGATACACACACCCGCATAGAAACGCTGCAAGACACAAGCAAGTACGTTTCTCAAGTCATGTGAAACTGCTCGGTGCAGTCATGTTTAGTGTAGAGTCAGCAACGAAAGATGAAATATCTGACACACTATTACAGTTGTAGCCTGAACAACACTTTTTTTGAGTTTTGAGGCAATTACCAATTTATATCTAACAAAGTTCTGAAAGTTTTAAATATCTGACAGCAATATGTCTGCCAATATTTTTTTTTTTACTTACTTTTTTACTAACGCATTGCATAACCAATAATAACATTATAACAATGTAATGTAGAGACTCCTACAAGATATCTTTGGCATTACTCCTCTGCAATGTCTTATCAAATGACATACCTACAGGCATCTAATTTAGAAGAATGTATTACAGAATTTAAAGCTCCAGTATCAGTCACAAGGTTGCCACAATAATGTATATTAAGTCAAATTTAAGTTTTAATAAAAAAATTTATAACATAGGTAAACCCTAAAGAGACTTTGAGAAGACCTTAAACTTAGTCAGTGTAAGTTTTTTTTTTTTGCCTAAAAAATAGGATTAAGGATAATTGTGTAACTAAAATCACAAACAGCTCAGATAAGTTTTATCAGTGTGCACAAATGTTTTATCAAGTGTGAAATGATGATATTACAGGCGTATTTGAAGAAAGTAAAGCTGTATTCTAGACAAGCTTCCTCAATCATCTGCCGCTACGGTTACCAACTGTTTGCATGTGCCATCTGTTCATCATGGGACTAAGTGAGTTATGAAACACCAGGGATGGAGGAATAGTTTCGCAGACTCACTCACCAAGATAATCCACCAAGCCTGGTTTATGTGTTAATCTACACCAACAAATAATCATGAAGACCCAACCGCATTATTGTCAGTTTATACTGATGTGTGTGTTAATGTTTTTTTCTGGTGAGTCTGCCAACACTGACATATTAAGGGGATACTAAATATATGTGTCTTTAAAGAATCATTTCAGCTGTAACTCATCATGATCTTAAAGCACGTCTGAATTTATTTATTAAATCATCTATAACCATAGGGAACAAAAATATATGTGCTTTCCTAATATTTACATCTGGCAACCCTGCGTGAGGTAGGGTCTGGACTGTTTTTACAAAGCAGAGATCAAACTGAAGTCGATGCGCACATTTGGTTTCCACATGTGGATTTTTTCCCCATATGAAAGGCAAACTGCCCAGACTCATCACCTGAGGTACTCTAAACCCCTACCTCTCAACCTCTCCTACCTTCAAAGCAGAAATCATAGATACCACTGCCATGCATTGTTATGGAGCAAATAACTCCAGAGTCTTTATTTATGGATCTTTCCTATGCCAGCATTATTTTGAGTCAACAGCTTCAGACCAGGCGGAATAATAAGCACATCACTTCTCAATATTGTCTTGGTACTTCCAGCTTTTTCTGCACTTATTCACAGGAAACACGATTTTGAGACATACTGCTAAATGAAACAGTTTGTGAAGTGTATAAATGATGTAGTGTTAAGTTATTTAGTACTCTGGACATGGCTGATCTGTTGTTTTACTCCTCCAAGGTCTGCAGCTCCCAGCCATGCAGCTTCAGCTCTGAATTGGTGGGTGGCCTAAAGTCAAAATGGTGTGTGTGTAAATGTGTATGCATGCTTCAGAGATAAATAAAGACTTTGTGTGTGTGTTTTTTTTTTTTAACAATTGGATGACTTTCTTGTGCGTATGTTTGTATTTTCCTAGAACTTTGTGCGTACGCTGGCTAAAAAAAGGTACTCAAGCTGCCAGTTTGAAGTGTGTGGGTGGGTAGATGTGTTTGATCCAGAGGATTCTGATACACTCCTGAGTGAGTTGGTCTGCTGGTTTTGCCCCGAGGCTGCGGCTCTCTGGCAGGTGGAATGTAAAATGCGCACAAACACACACAGGAGACGTGAAAAGGTATGGCCCTATTACAAGACTAGTGGCAATAGAAGGATAGAATAGAAAAAATAAATTGGGGACACTGGCCAGATACCCGGTAGATAATTTGGAATCACAGCACAGGGCCAGGTTTTCATCGTTGTGTTTTTTTTATGTGTACTGGTTGAGATATGAATGTGACCCTCAGTGTCCACCGTACCTATTGTGAGGTCAGAGAATCAAATCAAAGCAGCTTAGGTACTAATGGCTGGTGAAAAATATCATTAGCCATTAGTCTCCATTTCATCTGCAATGTTAACCTCCTTTATTCCTCTGAAATGCTAATTAGTTTTGAAGATGTCACATGACAGGTTGTCCAGCTATGATACTTTTGGTCTTTAAAAAATTGTGTTTATTTACTACTAATTTGTAACAGAAAATATGTTTTTAAGCATTTTAATCCACATAGTAAGGAAAGGCATTTCATCAACGTATCTGCAAAGTCGCAAATACAACCTGCAACTTCTGCTTGTAGCAACTACAGCATGATGATGAAGAAACCATTTGGTCGACAAAAGTTTTTAGGACACAGTTAGTAAGTAAGACCTGTCATGGTTATGCTGCCTAACTACAATATAGTCAATCAAGGTCCTGTTAGGCATCAGACATCAGAATTAAGAAAATATCAATTGAAGGACATTGTAATTGGATGGCATTGTGGCTCAATAAATTAAACATGTATCTCATTTATAGGAACAGTCCTCCTCTCTGTGGTTGGTCTCTCCAGTCACTCATACTGACAGGCCCCTCAAAACACTGGTTCACGGATTAGTTCACTTTCTCCAAATGATAAAACATTTCACATCAGCGCAAAGATCGTTTGACGTAATCGTTTTAAAAAGGAAACAGGTTTTACAGTATGTTCCACCTGACTGCCCAAATGACTACTTATTGTGCAATATGCATATGTAATAAAAGTAAAACAAGACTTGATTTAGACATTAATTTCATATATTCGAGTATCTGATGACTCGTGACCATATAGTGTTTCTGTAGAGGTATAGATGAATAAGAAGAAACAGATGGTGTGTGCAGCAAAGGAGTCGAGGAGACATTTTCTCTGATGTATAATTGAGTCTCCTCTCTGGTGCAAATTATGGGAGCATAAACTTTTCTCTGGAGCGGATTTGGTTTTTAATTGTTAGATATCATTTTGCTCACTCTAATGGAAAACATACAAAGAGAACAGTACATAGTGGTGTACTCCATCATGTGGGGCAGCATAGCATTCACTAGGTGTGAGTCAGGCTCGAACTCTATTCAAACATAATTTTCCAGGACATTTCCAATCCCATGGAGAGTAATATGATTCTTTTGTGGTAGTCTACTTGTGAAAAAGTAGGAGACTCTTAGAGTTTGGGACCTTATGGCCCATTAGGGTGGCCACAGAATCCCAGACACAGACGGGTGTGATTCTCATGTACCCGCCTTAGACACACACATACATACACACATACACATCTCAGTGCTTTATGAATCTTAGCAGGCTACAGTACAATTCTGAACTCAATTTCAATTTTCACTATTTTCTCCATTTATGTTCTTTCAGAAGTCCTCTATTATCCATTTTTTCAGCAGAATTTATATTAAAAAAAGCCTATTTCAGCACCTTGGATGGTGTAAAACAAACAAGTGAGCTCTACTCTGTTCAAGAGTCAAAGGTTCAGCCAAGAAGCATATTTGAATGATTACTATAATCTGAGAGCTACTACTGCATTAGAAGAGACCTGTTAAGTGCAATTTACAGCTTCAAATAGTTCTGTACATCAACAAGTACTTACCCATGGTGGGAACTGCGCTATGCAAATTACATTTCAACTGAATTGAATTGAAATTGTACATGATGGCCAGAAAAAAAATCAAACATTCAACATTACTATTGTTTTTTGAGGACAGCCGTGTTGGATTTAGCAGATTGCTGTAGCAGATTGCGGTCACTGTGCACCACTGGCAGGGTCATGTCTACTCACAGGTTGCATGCGGCTGCAAATGACCTAATTTATTTGCAGACTCAAAAAGCCCTAACCAAAAGGACACATGATGCTGCTATACAAGCCAAAGAGCAGATGTGAGCATCACTGACAACAACAGAGTGCAAGAGCTCAAACATGCAGCAGTGTTGCCTCCTTCTCGTTGCAATGCTACATTAAAGGTGCTTTCAGACAGTGAACAGTTGCTGCCTGCCAACGTTACAACATGGCACAATATAGACGAAATGGTGAGCAACATAACACAATTAATATGGCGAGTTTTGCAAATTAGTGTCATAAACTCCATTCTCGTTGGTGGAAAAGAGCTCTGCAAAGATTTCAGGACTATTAAGAGCAGTGGTTCTCAATGTACTAGTCTAGACTTCACATGGGGTCCCAAAATAAATCTCAAGGGTCATAAGGATAAGAATGCCAAGAATATGTATTTGTATGTATATGTATGTTACCTCTTCAGTCCTCTTGGTACAACTCGAATCCACACTAAGGCCACAATCTGCGACTGGTCCGGTCACAAGTAGATATTGCATCATTCAGACCTGTTAGACGTGGAGTGCCCAAAACATTCTGCACCCTTTCTGATCACTTTTCACCACGCAGTTCCACTCTTTAGAAGAGACATAACACGAGTGAATCAAACACTCATCCGGAGCAGAGTGTAGGCACAGAGCATACAATGGACCGACATAATGACAAAGCACTCAATTTAAATTGTATCCAGTAAACAATAGAGAAGCTTACTAGTCTAAAAGGAGAACTTCACTTACACTGGTCGTAATCAGCCCTTCTCATCTTGGAGGGTTTGTCACTGAAGAGGAACACGCTTGCTTGCAACGTGACTTTGTGGCCATTTGAGAGCCGTCACAACCCTCATCAGCAACATCTTTGCCTTTTTATCATCAATCTTTTCATGAAACATATTTTTATTTCACTTGAGTTGTCTTTTTATGTATTGGGTTTACTTTAAACTGGGCAGATACTGTATTGAATTCATTTAATATTAATGGAGTCGTATTTTACAGTACACGTTGTAGCTAACGAGTCTCGACTGAGACTGTGCTGTGATATGAATAAAGCTGAACTCCACTGCAAAACATCCAAGAAGTGTAGTAATGCTGTCTTTATTTTTTCTTTAAAATTTCTTTGGATCCCTCTTGTATGAATAAAGCCTAACTAGATTACATTTAGTGTGAGTACCAACATTGGGACTGGTCTATTCAACCGTACAGTTTAAGTGTTGTACCGCAAGGTTAATGGTATACATGTAAAGTGTCCTCCTAGCCTAATTAAAATTTTAATTTGGTTCAGTGTAATGTCTTTTTCTAAACAGTTTAACATTTGCTGTCTCATGCGAAGTACTTTATAACTTAGCTTTTGAAAAGTTCTCTACCATTTTATATGATTATTAGTAGTAGTGGTGGTATTCAGATGGGAGGAGTTAGCTACATCCTGTACATCAGCCTCAGACCTGCCTTATCTGACAGTAATTTGACGTTGTTTGAGCAGGTGGTCGTGACAGTAGACAGTTTTATAGTTATAGTGCAGCATGGGACTTGCGGAATAGTTGTTAAATGTCTTCTAGATTACTTGTCTATGTCCATGTGGATTGTTTTATAGGACAGTATATAAATCATTCAAGTATGCTGGCACACTTGTGACTGTCTGAATGAATATGTATGAGTGTGAAGCTGTATCTGTGTGTGCAGTGTTTCTGAGAAGCACTTCTTGCATATTTTTGCACATATGTAAATGTTTTTAAATGTCTGCTTGGTTGCTTCCTTAGATAGTTAGATAGTTACACAGATAGACAGTTTAGACCCTCAGAGTGGAGATATTTGCTTGATTGTCTCCAAGTTAATGGGCTACGTCAGATTTAGGATTAGGGGGATTGGAAGTTGGTGGACTCTCACAAGTCTCTTGAGACATGTTTACAAGTAAATGTGTAAATGCGATTGAGTGTGATCGCTGCCGTGTCACCCCTGCCAGCGCTGTTGCATACGCAGTGGTGGACAGCGTCGGTGGCAGTGAGCCAGCAGCCCCAGCTAGAAAGCAGCTGAAGATGAAAAGGAAACGCACAGAAGAAATGCAAAGCACTTGGCTAAATCCTCCCAAATGATTTAGACACGCAGCGTCTAGCCGCTGTGAATCTGAACAACACACACAGGAGCATTTAAAACAGTCGAGGGTTTTTGATGTGCATTTTGCTCCCTGCATTTGAAAAGCTGGATGTGAATATTTATCACTAAAGCTTACGGAGCGCATTAATTCAAAAGTATCACCAAAAGGTTGCATTTTCACCGTGTTGTCTCACATGGGGATTTCCTGTGGCCTTCTAATCTCTCTTCTGCTTTACAACTAGACAGCACACTGCATGAGGTCACTTTTTTCAAATATACGCGATGCTCAAGCTGAGATATATAAACTGCACTCCTTGAATATTGATAACAAATTAACTTCCAGTGTATCATAACTTTGAAAGAAGCTAAGGACATAGATATCCCAGTACTGTTTAGTTCTGAAGTGACCCATGAGAAGAAACAGAGCTGAAACATTACGTGTTTTCATATAAGAATGTGGCTGATTATTAATTCAATTTGATCTGTCAAGGCCACCGGAGGATAGGTCTGGAGGTCTGATAACAGAACAAGGTCAAGAGACTCCTACTCTCATTTGGTATGACTCAGGGTTTTCCACAGCTGTTCACAGCAGCGGTGGGCCACTTCTACTGAATTAACACCTGCTTCTGGTAGGATTGGGTATTGAGACCCTGCTCTGTGATGGAAGCGGTTCCAACATTTATAAGGACAGAGCCAGGCATAGTTTCAGTATAACATTTACATCCCTTATGTACTGTATGTTGAAAGAGGGGGGATTTTCTGACAGATTTTTCAGTTCAGTTGTTTCCCCTGATGTTTCCTTGTTGAGCTGTAGCTGACAGATATGTCTTGGCAGCATATCCACCATAAAGAAACCTATGTGTAACAGCCAGGACGTATCCCTCTGCTGCAACTGCGACCAATAACTCTGTCCACATACATACATGTGAGTGCTGTATTACCGACTTGAAAAATAAGATAAATAAGAAAATTAATTAAATCGTCTTTACTGAACCAATTACTCACTAATTACATATCAATGCATGTTTATTATGTTTTCAAATATGGCAGACAACAGCGAGTGCTCGCATGCTAACCAGCTAGCTTCGGCCCGTCCTGATGAAGAAATAGCGCTGCCCAACGTTTGGTGGCAAAGACAGAAGAGATAAAAATAGAAGCAAACCGTGAGTTAACGTAGGTTTCCATCGCTGGAGACAACTGCTGGCTATTTAGCGATAGCTTATAATGGTAGCTAATTGTGTAATGTCACTGACAAGTTAGCTGTTGGTTGAAAGAAATAAAGATCTAAGGGAAGGACTGTGCATTTCCTTGTTTCCCTCCGTCACCTGTGTGCTGCCCTCAGTTGGAGTATGCATTCGACAGGAGGTCAAGTCTTACATATAGCTCCTTTAAAGAAGTGCTGTTTGAAGGACTGACATCATCGGTACCAAATTGGACCTAAATTCAAAGGTGAATGTTGTATACAAAATTACATTTTCTCATACTGTATAACAAGCCAATAATGGACTTGGGTGAGGCTCTTGTTTGGGCCATTGTCTTGTAACAGAAAAAACAAGATGGCTTCAGGATGTGTCAGACTCAGCTTAGCAGATGACAGCTACTGATCGATGAGGCTTACCCATCGTACTCTGCTTTACGCCCACCTCCTGCTAGCTACCCAGACGCCTCCAGTGGGGAAACTCTGTGACTGTAATATCAAAAACTGTGCACAAGGCTCAGATGAGCGGGACAAGCCAAGGCATATCCAACCAAACAAAATCTCTCAGAATTTTTAAGCTCAGAGATGCTTACACAAACAGCCAGGCAAAATCCATCTTTCTGACAGAATCATTTCCAAAGCTTGAAGCCCCAACTGGGCTCCTGGATGCACTTCTGAGCTGTGCCCGCCTGGGAGTGAGAGTGTCAGTGTGTGTGTGCCTGTGTGTGTGTAGGGAAGGCAGAAAGAGAGGATAAAATATGAGTCATTCAATACAGAATATCAACTGTGTGTGTCTGTGGCAAAACCAGTCTTTAGCTTTCCTTCTACCACTCTTTAGAATATGAAGGTTCCTTACTAGTTTTGTAATGCATCCTTCTCTGGTTTGACGGAACTTCTAGGTGACTGCATGTATGAGTGTGTGTGTCTATGAGAAAGAGAGATTAATGGTGTATTCCTCTCACTTCTCAGCCAATCCATCTGAGCCACCAATTTACACGAGCTGCCTCTCAGCACTAACTCTGTAGCAAATGGACTGAATGAACTGAGTGTAGACATGTGTAGACTCTAGATCTCACTAACACATCCTTGCCCTCTGACACACTTGCACACACTTACACACACACACACACACAGAACAATATACTCCATATTGAGACTGTGTATTTTCTGCATTTTTCGGTAACAGAAGATGTCCTTATGTAGGAAATGAGATGAGCAGCGTTCCCACTCTTTTTAAAAGAACATTTTCCAGGAGTTTTTCAGTGCTTGCTCACAATGGTGGACAGCTTTTATTGAACACTCCGTGTTACCTCTTGTTCGTGGCGCGCTTGGCTGTTCTCACCACAGACGATGTTTCCGGTGCAGCCTCAGTGGAGCAGAAATAAGTTCAAATCACGTAGAATTTATTTTATTTTAAATACAATTACAATTTTCTAGGACAACATTCAATTCCAGGATATTTGGTCAATATCCATTTTGGGGTGTTTCTATGACTGGAAAACTAGTCTCTAAATGTCCAGGTTTTCCAGATTGTCCAGGACGCTGGATGAGGCAGAGTCAGTGCAAGATAGAGACACTTAAAGACACTGGCTTGTGTCCTTTAAAATTAATGTATATTGTTTTTAGAAATATTATCCAACCCGTAACACTTCACCTAAGTCACCTCAAGTAATGAAGCTACCACCCTCACACCAGCACATCATGGAGCAGAAAGATCCTCCACCCAAAACCTAACCACAGAGGATAAGGAAGGGTGGGGTCGCAGAGCCATTTGGTGCAAATGAGGTGCCTCAATTCAAGCTGCTACTATGAAACTACACGGCTGCTGTAAGATGTAGATAAAACCTCACACTGTGATAGAACTTTGTGGCTGCAGCCAAAAGCGGACAGCAGGGAAATGTGATGTGAAGGGACACTAAGTTTCAGTTTCATAATTGCTGAGTGGCGGTCACATTTAAGGTGATTTTTATGGTTGAACAATGACCGGTGGAAGTGATAAATGTTCCAAATTGGTTTGTAGTATTACTGAAGATTTTGTTTTCCATTTCAGGACTTGTTTTCATTATCATCATCTCTCTTATTCATTACATTACTGAAATGATTTTTCCAAATGCCTTTATTGCATCTTCTGCCAAAGTGCCTTTTCTCAAAATGCAATATTAAAGAGTATTGTTCAGCCATAGACAAAAACCCATCTCTGACTCCACACATTTTTCTGTCACAGCTCTGTATTCCATGTTATCAGTGTCCTCTTATCTCCGATATACCGTATTTACGCATCAGCACTTCCTAATAACTCATCTATTTTTCTGAAACCTTTGTGCTGCTCTGTTCTGGAGTCAGTAAAAGTTATCATCAACGAGCTATAATATCCTTCCTTCTCTGAAATGTCAACACCTACAGTGACAGAGACAAAAGATTTTCATTTCCTGAGCCACCACAATGTATTTAATCAAGTTTGGATTTCAAATTTGTTTGGAAGAGGCGCAATGAGCCATAAGGACTGAAGTCTTTTCAATAAGAATTAAAACCAAATAAATTAGCATTTCAAGTTGGGCTAAATAAATAAAATGATATGTACAAAATAATCCAGTTTACCTGTAAATGGGATCCTGCATCACCATCATCTTGCTCTCATCCCACGTCCACTCCTTCTTCTGTGGAAATAAACCAAAACAAAACTGTCAGTTCACACAAAAGTGAATTTTTAATACATGAAGCTGAGGACTGAAGGGAAGAAAAACCCTTGTTTAAACTTTAAACTGAAAATCAAACAAAAAAAAAAGAATACATATATATCCGTCTTGTATCATTATCAAGAGTGGGATGCATCTGATTATTTCTATTGGTGTGGAAATTATTAGGACATCTCCATCTTTGAGACATTCATTTCCATCTTTACTGTTTTTCCTTTTGTCTGTCTGTCTGCCCATTTGATTAAATCTACCTTCCAGTTTGTCACAATCAAAATGTCAACACATGAGCACACCGAAATTATTCATATTGATTCCCATCTCCACATTGCTTTGTTGACTCAATCATTCAATCACTCCAATCTCCAGGTTTTCATTGGCTCCGACGTACTCAGAGATGTAAATAGATTGCTGACCATTATACTTGACATTTCAGGGAGCCAAATGGGACAAGAAAACAGGTGGAGGCAGAACATCTTTTTATCGACCCTGCGTTTCATTCCAGCCAACCAGCAACCCAATGATGCCTTTAATATTTTTCCCATCAGCCAATACATCACAGAAGGGCTGTTCAATCAAATCACTTCCGTCACACATCTTCTCTCTCTTGGGTTTGTTTTCAGGCAAGAAAATTTTCATGGCTTCAAAATTGTTGCCCCGATCTGAAGTGGACCAGTGAAAAGTCTACCTGGATCTAATGGACGGTCAGATCTGATCTTTATAGACTTAACAGAGTATGTTAAGTGGGAGGAATCGCTGGTTCCTTAACTTTCCTGATTGTAAATTCCCTATTTATTTTTTAGTAATGTCTTCAATGTTTCTCAGTATAGAATAGTATACCATTAAATGGGGCGGATGGCCAAAATTAAAATACCTACAAACCTCAGCCTCCGTTAACTTGACTGCACCAGATGGTTTGTTACACAGAACCACCTGGAACATGTTTGTAAAATGTCCCTTTTGAAAGGCCCTTTCAAAAAAAATACCTGACAGGTGATTTAATGAACAATCTGTCTATCACAGGCAAACTTTAATCAGTCAAATCAATGAACCATATAACGTGATCAAACTCTTCTCAGGAGAAGAGCAAAAAAAAAATCCCATCGAGAAAAGCCTTCAGTACCATTCTTTGTTCTCAATTGAGTCAGGCGTCGTTTGAAAAAGTAGCACAAAATGTCATCATGTTTCCTGTACTTTACAGTACAGTACTCTACATCTTACTTCAAAATGCATTTTTCTCCCATCAACAGCTGAAGGGAGATTATAGTTTTCTATGTATGTATTCAGCAGGTACTAACATTTTTATTAGTTTTTAGTAATCTAATATCATATTATATATATATATATATATATATATTCATGTACGGTAGAGGTTACCCATCTTGACTTCACCAAAATAAAACCTTTATAAAAATAGCTATGAAATCAGATTTACTGTAAGAGTTGCACTTACTGTAACATCAGCTATCTGGCAGGCCTGGTACAAAAATATCATTGTCTCTAGTCATAGGAATATTCCACATATTGTCCCAATGATGTACCATCCACACACACTACTGTACACACAAAAAAACGTATCTGGATAAGCAGACAATTGTGCACACTTACATAACTGTGCATTAATACTGATGTAATAAATAGGCTGCTCCTTAGAGGACCATTAAGACAACTCAATTAAGCCTTCTTTTATTGACACTAATGTATATCTGCGACTTACATCCACCTATAAGAACAAGTGAATGTCAGTATGTCTCCCTGTGTCACATACATGCAATAGAGAAAATCTACATATCCAAATTTGCCACGTTTTTTGAGTGTAAATATGCAGACTAACTTAGAGTCTAATATATGGTTTAATAATTACAGTCTTTCATGACTGTTTGCTGGAGCCAAACATTTTAACAGATACCATTCTTCATGCTGCAGCACTAAAATTATAGATAGATAGATTCATGCATTTTAATAGAAGCTTATTAAAATTTCGGGTTCAATCAATTTAAATTCATTACTCATTTAATATTTTTCAGCAGAATCTGGTGGCAGCTGCTTTGTTGGGGGAATTTAAAGAGATTATTGTCCACATATCAACTCTGCACTCAATGCAAAAAGATCAGCAAGTCATGAAAAGTCCATTCATTTCATTTGAAATATGACTTCTGAGTGGATGGTAAAAAACAAACTGAGAAAATCTGGCCATGCTGAACTTTTCACATCCAACCTGCAGACTGGAAAAACAATAGTCTGTATATAATCCATCTAAAAAGGGCAGCAGTTTTAACACAAGATGATGCTTGGCAGTTACTACTGTTACATTAAATATTCAATACATTTTAGAGGACTCTGTCCAGCAAAGCAGCCTGAAACCATGAAAAACTGTGAATTGTTTCAAGTTGGGATAAATGTATTGAGATGAAAAACTGAATGCAGGTGAGGAGAACGGACAGCACTGCTAAATTAACTTCCCTTTGTTCTCATCTACTGGTTTTCCACCTGTCAGACTCCCTGTGATTCTCCAGTCTGTCTCTGTGGATTACAGCTGTCAGCCTCACCGCAGATTCCACCCCGCCCCCCACCCCTCCAGTTTCTTCAAGTTTATTCTTCGCTCCTT
>NW_023339674.1:3011086-3018741 GCF_004916995.1 Morone saxatilis
GTCAGCCTCACCGCAGATTCCACCCCGCCCCCCACACTCCCCCGCCCCCCCTCCAGTTTCTTCAAGTTTATTCTTCGCTCCTTTCTCATCTTTTAACTCCATCCTCCCTTTTCATCCCATCTCTTTACTCTTCAACATCTTGTCCCATCTTCGCCTGTACTTTCGATTCCTCTCAGGCCCTTTGTCCTCCCTCGCAATGTCTCCTTTCTCACCTCTATCAACTATCTAATTAGGACGAGGATCGATCACCACCTCCTGCCACACACAGGAAGCAGGAAATGGATCTGGTCTGGTTCTTTAAAGTGACTGACCCAACTTCTAGCACAACAGTGTTTTGGCTGGCTGATAGTTATATACTACAGCATGATTGAAACACCATATTTTCAGTGCTACATGAGCAAAACATCGAACAAGTATTGCACAAGTTGCAGGGCTGTCAGCGTTACACATATTTTCGATATGTGTCCGACTGCTGACAGAACCTTCAATTAAGAAGAGTATGGAAATATAGCATAACAATTCCAGCTCACACAGAGCGGAAACTGAAAGCCAGCTCACTAATTCATCTGCTGCTGCTCTCTGTGCCTCTTGACATCATTCTGCAGGCAGCTGATGAGCCACATGTAAAGGACAGACCAAACAAAGTAGAATACAATACCATAAAATGTCCACCAGACTACAGTGGCTTAATGTCTTCAAATTAAAGATAATATCTCATCAACAAACACAAACCTAAACCTTAGATCAGTGAGCAGAGTCCATTTAAGTCTCAGTCTTTACTTCCTGGATGAAAATAACCATAAATCATTTTTTTACATGTTGTAAACACACATTTCTATGATGTAGAGATTTCATGCAATGTGCATGCACAAGAATCTTAATTAATAAAATTAATTGAATGTATCACCCAGTTATACCAACTTAATGTCTCTGTTTGCTATTTGCTATTTGCTACACAGCAGCACATTGTCATCTCCAATAAAGACAATAAATCAACATAGTTTCTCATAGTAACGAGATTTAAGTTTAAAAATAAACTTCTCTCATTATAACAACATATTAACCTATAGAATAAGGAGCAGTTTAAGATGTTACAAGAGACTTACGTTGTTATAATTATAATGAGAGCCAATCAAAGCTTAATAGAAAGACATTGTAGCCTACAGGTCCTGTTGGTACTGTTACTACAAAAGTAACCAGATTTGTCTTCTTGGCAGTTTACCATACTGTAGTAAGAATAATAACAACAATAATAACTTTATTTATATAGCACTTTTAAAGACAGTTTAGTGATTTTATAGATGAAGCAAAAACAAGAAGAGAGAATAAAAGCAATAGAAGCAATAAAATAAAATACAAAACTACATCACATAAAGCAAGTCTATGAAAATGGGTTTTAAGAAGTGACTGATTGTGCGAGCCTTATCTCCCCAGGCAGGTCATTCCAAAGCCGAGGGGCCCTGGTGGTAAAAGCACAGTCACCTTCAGATTTAAGCCTCAACTTTGGAACAGCCAGTACCTGAGGATCTAAGACTGCGTATATGGGGGGTCAACAATGCTGCTACATAGCTTGGGGCCAGTCCCAGATGTGCTTTAAAAGTGATCAGTAAAATCAGTTCTAATCAATTCCTTGTTTTCCACGTCAGAAATAAGAGCTCAGATAAAAGAAAGGAGTAACTCACTTTTTTCTTTTTCCTCAAATTGACTTTCACGCCGTCGACAGACACCACAATGTTGACTTTTTTCTTCTTGATGTTTTTCACCTTGAACTCATACTGTGGAGAGAAGACACACAGGGATGTATTAATATTTTGGAGGATTAAGGTAGACAGTGACATTGTTACAGATAGGCACACTGTTCAAATATTTGAAGGACTTTGAAGGAGGATTATAAAGGACAGTACCAGAAAGAAAAAAAAATATATATTTTGGCCTACTGTAATGTAATAGCATCTTTACGTCCCTCCAGTCAGATGTATGCAATCTTACAGTCACCTATACCATTTATACCACTTATACCACATTGTTGGGTATGATTTGGTGCTATACAAATAAACTGAATTGAGTTTTCTACAAGAAATGTTTTTCCCAATGACAAAACAGTAAAAACTCTTTACATCTCGATACAAACAGACATACAAGAACTTTGTTCTAACCAAAGAGTAAGTACGAGTAAGTAAGAAAGACTAGCTATGGCCCTGAATCATATGTTACAACTCAATCTAGAAGCCAACAATTTTAAGTCGCACAGTTGAGAACTGGTATATTTCCACTGACCACTGAGGTTGACAGATATATAAATGTTTTAGGAGATAAACAAATTGTGTGAGTTGTGTGATTTGGGAATCCCACTGTCTTTTGTACTGTACATACTTTGAAGGTTTAAGAGTGTACATTTTCCATCACATAGTTTGATGAATCTCTGAAATATTCTGTACAGATGATGGAAAATTGGAATGGTTATTTAATTTTGATGTTGGCTAACTTTGTCTCAAAAGCCTGGAGAGAAGGCAAGACGGAATATTTATCTAGTATGTATTCTGATTTATCCATTGTTCTAAATATACAATGCAGGTTTTGTTACTGATTCATTTGCTGTAGACAATGTTATATGTTTGTATACACAGCATTCTGGATCTGACTTATACCAACTAGTAGGTAAGTTAAGCTTGTATAAGCTGGGTATAGCTGTATTTATGACACAATAAAAAAAAAACGTAATTCATTCACCAATCATGTACTGCCTATAGCAAGTAACACTGTAACTGCAAAACTAAATGTTTTAGACCACTTTTCAGTACTTGCCAGTTATTAACAATCAATGCTACAAGACAGCTGAAGCGGTCTGAAAATTATTTATTGTTGTATCTTTTGGCACCTGACAAACTGAATGGCCATGAAATTCATTTGAGCGAGGCACTTAACCCCAACCAAGTGCTTGAGTGAAGTTGAGGTCCACCATGTGAATTATACAAAGAAACATTTAAAAACTAAATTCTTGACTTGAACTTCTTTCCCACCTTGACACTAACAATTGTAATAATAGAGCAGGGATTTATATCCATTCCAGTTACAGTTTTCCTACTATGTGATGATGAACAGATTGGTCACAGAAAATGACAATAAGCCCTGCTGAATAAACAAAGCATGGTCGGGAGACCTCTGTCACAGCCAATTTAAACACCATAGATCAGACTGAGACAGCTTCCATCATCTCCTCCGTCTCTAGTGGAGCTGTGAGCACTGTCATTCAACAGCACTGCAGCGGACGACCAGTCAATTCAGTGTGGAAACACCTGCATTTGCATATCAAATACAAAGCAGGTGTACAAAGTGTATCAAGTGGCTTTTATGTTATTGTAGGAATACTGCATTCATATGCAAGTGGAAGGTAATATGCAAACACAAATGCAGCCAGGTGACCTTCTACCTCCCTCTACAACAATCCTCCACATATCGATGGTGTTCTGAATTAGTGGGATGTAATTGAGACGTATATAACCACCTGTCATGGTAGTCTGGAGAGACATTAGCTCCGTCTGTATTTCTATTTCTGTCCGTCAGCACTCTCACTGAGTTGGCTTGTTGGTGTGTCTTGCTGGGTGATACATTATGGTGCCACAGAAAGTATACCCTCATTAATGCTGCACTAGCAAGCAATCTTTTGCAGGAAAGCAACTGTGTTATGAGCCTAAGTGATAAAACCTTCCACCCTGAGATAATGCAAGATACACCCTCTTTGTTCAAATTAAATTATAGTTCCATGTATTGATGCTCAAGGGAAATCTGCTCAGTGCAAGGAAGTGAGAAATGGAAACTCGAAACAGCAAGAAAAACGGCAACAGCAGTGAGACAGTACTCAGTCCAAACCAGCTGACAAGTTGACTCACTTCACCACCTCCAGCAAACACAGAAAAAATAACATTTAGCTGGCCGAGGCCTCTGCAGGTTTTCTGCCTAATGAAGTTCTTTAAGAGTTCACTTGCTGCCAAAATCCAAAGCTTCTGGCAGGACTGGTAGCACAAAATCTGCAATGTCATACAAAAGCTGCTGCTGCTGCTATAAAGAAGATGTCTGACTGTGTTTACCACATGTGTTTGCATTCAGTCACCTCTAAATCAAATCTGAACGCAGATGCTGTTTGGAACTTTATCTGTCATGTTTTTCCAACTGCTCGCTGGCACTTTCTGTCAATCAATCTGTCAATATTCCTGCTGCTGTAGCTGTCCGTCGCCCTCTCTGTCAGTGGATTGTCTGCCCTCTGTAGTGTCACTCTGGACTCACTTAATATTGACTCGGTTTTCTCTAATTCAGTTGAATTTTTCCTTGTAAAAAAACACTTAAGACTCGAGTTCATATAAAAGCAGTGAAGTAACACACTCCCCTTGGGTTTATAAAAGCATTAACACATTCAATAAAATAAGAGCTGTTCTTAACCTGTAATATTTTCTCTTTATCACTGCTGAGACCTTAAATAAAAAAGCCATTAAATCAGACTGTCTTTTGTATGAAATAAAATTAAATAAAAATGATTCATTTGTGAATTATAGTAACAAAACTTAGAGCACCCAACTGCAGCCAGCCCAGATATGCAGACAAACTCAAACACAGCAGTTAATCAGATAATTGTTTGGTCTAACAATGTTCGGAATAGAAAGCCTAAGGTTATGTGTTCAAGAGCTCTTACTTTTTGTTTAAGTTAGAGAAGAAAAAGAAGAAAATCCAACACAAAATAATCACAATTGAGAACCTGGAACCAATGCGTATCTTGTTTTACACTATGCCAAAGGACTTAGATCATAATCAGGTCGTTTATTAGTATAGTTTCTTATATTGATCAAGTAATCATTCCATTAAGTATTATTATTTCAGCTTTAGATAAATACTACGGCATAAATATGAAAACAGAGGCTGAAGTCCATTTTTCCAAGATAACATTTTATGGAGGCTGAACTGTGCCTGCATATGGACATCTAAGTCTAAAACTCCTTTTAACACAGAAGGTCATTCATTCTATCAGCATACATATATTCAACATCTACATTATATGGTGTCCCCTTGAATCACAACAGGTTGACAAAGTGACTGTTTATGAATGGTGTATGGAATAATAGGGGGTGACAGAAAGCAGAACTCAGGGCCTCGTCAGCATCGCTCTGTAAAGTCGAGCAGCTTCAACAAAGCTGGGCAGGAACCCAATCAACTCCTCAACCCCTGGGTTATGAACCATGCTGACTGTAACACAACAGTCCTGGCTGTCAGTGTGTTTTGTTTGCTGACTGATGGACAAAAAGTGTGAGGTTTACTAAGGGTCCTATGAGAGGTCCACAAGTTCCTATGTCCCAGCCTGCTTTGTAAAAGTATGTGTACTGAAACTACTAGTCGATTAATTGATTGGTCGATTGACAGGCAAGATTCTTGCCAATAAACAAACACATACTGGTATGATGATAAACTATATATTTTTTTACAACAAAGTGTACAGAGCTCATTCAAATGAGGTCATACAGTATACCAAACAGCAGCAACTGAAACAAACTTACACAAGCCAAAACAGCAGAAACTACTACTATTTTTGAATGAAAGTACAGTTTGTATACTGAGGAAGACTCATTGTTCTCCAGTGGACTGTTATAACAATGGTTTACACAGCAGGTTTCTGAATCTATCCAGAGGTAATGTCAATAAATGATTAAATGAACTAGTTTAGTACCATAATCTACAGGGACAAAAATGTAGCCACTGTACTCAACAACCTGTTGATACCTTCAACAAATTACTATTGTTATTATTCTATATTATATGTTCATGCAGTAATATAGAGAAAGCTCAAGCACAAACCATTATTCTCAAGTCTCAAAGTGCATGAAAGTGTTTTATGGGTAGCTTTACGGGTGCGCTGTAATCTGCTGTAATGTTGACTGTGCTGCACAAGATTTAAACGTTGGTAAGCCTGATGGATTGCATGATTGACCTCCACAGAGATGATTACAGCAGCAATTTAACAGACTTCAAGCGGGGTTTGACTTGCTAAGTGTATGCAGCATAATATGACAGAAAGCACTTAACTCTAATAAGCCTGTCTATTCCTGCCTGATATGGCCCCATCATTGAATACACATCAACCACCGCACAGCTCACACACTCCCTGGTGCTTTCAGCTTCCTTTCCAAGGTACAGCAGCGATATGATTTATGATATCACCGCTGCATCTATCTGTATAATATGAGAATATGAATGCATGTAATTAAAACACTTGTACCACAGAAACTGCTGCACTTGAGGAATCGCACAGGCATTCATTTAACACAACTGGCAATTTATTCAGTCTGACTTTTTCCCAAATGTAGCACCTCTGCACCAGATGAGGTGGTGAGGGTGTTTTAATGAGCACAGATAACAGCTCACAACACAGTTTTGGTCATTTGGGATAATCCCTAATGTCTCTGCTAGATGAGCCTCCTGGATTTGCACCTAAAATGCTATTAAATTTGTCATTTCAACTGCAGCCTCAATAATGTTTGACAAAAGAGGAAGACAAACAGCAGGGGAAAAAAAAGTTGAGATGTAGATTCACATGACTGAAGGCCTCTGCACATCAAGTCCTTTATTTTCGCTAAAAATGTTGGGCATTAAAAATAAATATAACCTAAAGTTCATTATGTTCACACTTACACAACTCCACTGTGGCACATCATTAACGGTTTCACAATATCTCCGTTTTATGTGTTTTTGTACACCCAACAAAAGGCTCAACAGAGGTGAACTCTCTGTTAGAGAAACATGACCTTCTTGGGTGACGCGATTGCAGCGCCAAGGCAACATGAGCCCTGCGTGTGTGTGTGTGTGTGTGTCATAGTAACAGCTGTTGTTCAGCTGAATTAGTCTAGTATTTTGTAAATTTCAATTATAAATTAGCATGAGATCTTTTTTTTTTTTTAAGTGTTCTACCAACATCAGAAGGTGAATCAGCAACTTCAATAGCAGTGTATGAAACTCTCCCTATTCTTAAACATTTTATGTTTTTTGCTTTTGTCTGGGGTTTTTGCAGGGGATTAAGTTTTTTTAATTGCTATATTAGGAATTTGAAGATATCACATTAGTCTGTGGTAAACTGGGATGGGCATTTGTCTTTTTTTTTTGTTTTGTTAATTAATTTATAAACTTTTTATAAAACTGCAAAAAAGTTCATTTGGGGCCTTGTCCATCACCATCCACTGGGAAACACAGTGAAATGTAGTAAAAAGCTTAAAAAACACTGATAATAGAATTATAAATAAGTACAACTTAAACCACACAAATGATGTCCCAGATAAAACTGTGTGGACAGGTATTTCCTGTGTTTGGCTGCTCCGGCTTACAATAAACAGGATTTTTACGTGCTGCAGTTTAAGGATGGACCGCTTCGGTATGCCAAGCGGTGACAGGATATTAGCATACATGTAAACAAACAGAAATGAAATGAATACTTCAGTCCAAGAATAGGCTCATCCATCATGCTAATAAGTTAGTCTAACATTTGCAGCCACTGTTTCCTGATAAACAGGTCGTCATTTCCTAAAGGTCCTTTCCTCCTGTTTCCAGTATAATCCATCATTTTGGCAACAAAGACTCCAATACGCCGACACAATGGCGTCCTCAGCCAGTGGTGCTAT
>NW_023339674.1:3018748-3021174 GCF_004916995.1 Morone saxatilis
ATATCAGCTGGGAGCCAGGAGAGCACAATACAAGCCTGCGTTTCTGTTGATGACCACAATTCATTGAGGGAGGTTGAACGTACAGTGAGCAAAATAAAAGATTCAAATAAACATGTCGACACACACCTGGATACAGAACACAGCTGAAGTTGACTAATGGCAGTCAATGAAAGTGTTCAATGATCTCAGCAGGGCAGCAGTTTGAGTGTTTGCTGAGGTAAAGGGCGCCTGGTATGCTGTTAAACAAGCTATTTATTCAGCTCATTGACAAAGGCCTTTCTGAAATGATTATGGTGCTGTAGTCCAACTTTTCGTCCATATTTCATACAGGGAACACTGTTTCTGCTGGCATGGTGGCCAGCCCTGGCCTCCTCCTTCCGCGCAGTCAAACACACCATGAGGCTCCACTTTCCCCACATGTCAATTTGTTCCAAATCAGTGCTTTTTGAGCAGCGGGTTTTCTCCCTGACCAATCACGAGCACAGATGCATCTCAATGATGTGTCTACTCTAGAGAGAGGAAAGGGGGTCAAGGGGTCTGTAAAGAATTACAGAGAGGCAAAATGGAGAGAAAAGAAGAAGATATGGAGAGATGGGGAAGGCGAGGCGATGATACAGTGATAATATGCATTTTAATTAAGCTTATAATTACCCAAACTGAAAGTCAAGGTCTCTTAAATGTGCAAACTGTCGTGTTGTCATTAGGTGCTTGATGAAGTGAAATACATGTGGTTTTAAACTTCATAGAGCACCTGAAGTCACTGCTCACACTAAGACTGTTTTTTATTGAAAGATGTTTCTTTTCTTTATCTCTCTGCAATTCAAATTGCACACAAAGTCAATCGTGCAGCCAGTAGAGTATTCAAGTTGCTGGTCACTGGTTTACAACATTAGAAGTGCATCAGTAGGAGGATCTCGGAGAGAGCTAATGCTCGGTTACTATCATATGGCATATCCCATATAATTACATTGTTGCTGTGGGGTTCAATTCACTGGCCCTCTTGCTATTATGCGCAAATGGTTAGTGAATGTTCAAATTTTACCAGCCACTCAATAGATCACTATTGTTATTTAGGCTGGCAGGTGTAACAGATCTACCAGCCACTTGCATATTTTACCAGCATTTGGCTGGTGGCTAGTGCTAATTTTGTGCCCTGTCTCCTTGTAAAGTGTCTACCACTGAAGGACATCCTTAAATGAACTTTAATATTTTAAAACAACCTTAAAAATTTGGAGTTCTCAAATACTACCTTAAGCTCTCAACTGTTACATCACCTTGACTTTGTGCTTGGACTGACCATCAGAATATAACAGGAGGTGTGCAAGGATCGGGGATTTATGCCATGGCCTGACCTGTACCTGCAAAGTTCAGGTCTTATTTAATACAAGCATCAAAGGTCGCTACTAACTAGTGCTAGTTTACCATCCAATCCCTACACAAGGTCAAACTCAAGCTATTCAAACTTCTCTAACTATGAATTTGTTGGATTTGTTCCCATTGTTGCAAAAAAAATAAAATAAGCAACCCACGTCTGTGTTTTCTGAGGAATGTTCTCATGGTCAGTGGCAAAGGTGGAATTAATGTGACAGCAATAAGTGTGAGGGAGGAGGTCAGGGAGGGTGAATTGTTGGATGAACAAAGACGCCAGAGACAAGAGTCCAACTCCCGTCTCCCTTTCCTGTCAACAGTCAGTGTGGGTTCCTTATGCAATCTCTCTAATGTCAACCAAGTAGCTGGCTACTTGATCATACCAACGATAGAGGTGGCAGATCAAAAAAAGTCCTTTTCACTCACATAGTTTGTACACTTATACTAGTTCGTCTTTTACTATTTTATAAGAGGAAGACACTCAGAGTGGGAGTATAACTGGAATACATCAATAGACAGACAGATTACTGAGTCATCGGGCGCTTGGGCCAACAGATAGATACACCTGAGAACCAATCAGTGAAACCTTAAATCACCCAGAAAGAGGAAGCAGACAATATCCAGAGGAGAGCCAGAGGGACTGCCACACAAAAAAAGAAAACTAACAATCAGAGCTCTTATAGGACGAGCCGGGCCTCCACTTCTACAATATAAAAGACTCTCTCTTTCGGTTCTCCATCGCAGGAGCAAACTAGAGCACTCCTGCTGTGAGAAGCAGTGTCTTCTTTAGTTCAGTTTCACCCGCCTATTTCACTACAACTTTTATACAAGACACATACTGAATGTTCGCTCGTGTCTCTGTGTTTTTTATTTTATTCTGGATGTTTCTGTTTTTTTCCTCTTCTCCCGACTGGCTTCTGTAAGAGTTTGACCACATTATATGGTTTGTTGATCTGATCTATAGATCGTTCGTGATAGACGGTGATAGACACGTGGTTTATCCAATCACCCGGTCTGTATTTTTTTTTTAAATGCCTGCCCTTTCCCAAACAGTTTCC
>NW_023339674.1:3021190-3022120 GCF_004916995.1 Morone saxatilis
AGCAAAACAGAGCAACATGTACTGTCACTAATGTTGTATCTTAAAGCAGAGGAAATAGTTAGCACACAAATATAGCAATATAGCAAGTTGAGCTAACTAATATTATAAACGTTGTTTATTGAGCCAGAGCAGATAATCACATTTTAAAGCTAATGTTGCTCCACTACTGTTTTTATTGGCTAATATGTCTGTTCACTGGTGTGTACTTCAAGAAATTAGCCCATGTGTCGCTTTCCTCTGTGTGGTTTGTGTAGTTGCCATGGTCACACAAGTTGAAAGAAGCTCAACCATCATCAACCCTGACACCAGCGGAAAATAGCAGCGGGCAATCACGAGAATGGCTGCCGCCTCCTCTCTCCTTGCCACTGCAGCCTACCTCAGCAGCACGGCTGTTGACATGTTTACATGGGGAACTAAGGGGGAGACAGCAACCACTGGCGTTCTAAAAGCACCTTACATCTAATTTAGTCAAATTATTTTAAACGCAGCACAGAAAGCATAGTGCCATGTTGTAAAAATTGCAGTTGCCCTATTTGTTTGTGGTGCATCTGATTCTTTGATTGATGAGCTAAAAGCTGACTTCTTGGATTTGTTGTCAGGGTCACATTAACAATTTAATTTTACAACGTCAGGAAACTATTTTGTTGTCTATAAGATAGAATGCATATGTTCCCTTAGTCATGCCACTGCTTTTTCAGATGCTCTGACGTTGTAATCGTAGACTGAATCATCGAACGATCATTTCAAATCATTACAGATAAAATTTTTCTTCCCAAATTCTAGTGGATCTGTGTATGTTCCTTTCCCCTCTCTTACCGCTGTCATTTTTTTACTCATTCCCACAACCATATTGATAGAGGGCCCGTTGTGTTTTTTCTCTCTTTTACACTCAGTTACTCCTCACGCCCACCCACCCCCCACTTCCCCCAC
>NW_023339674.1:3022220-3047732 GCF_004916995.1 Morone saxatilis
CCCCCACTTCCCCCTCCCTGAGAATTGCTCACCACATCCTCCCCCTCCCCTTTTCTCCACAGACCGGTGGCTGATTCAATCTCGAGCAATGTTGTTTATGAAAAGGCATTTCATTTTCCAAAACCATTTGTGTTGAAGACACTACAGGGTCCATCATGTTTCATCAATCTCAGCGACGCAGCAGTGTCTTTGGATCGAAGCAAACACTTGCAATCAAATATACAGTATGTTGGTATACACACACACACACCCCCCCACACGAAAGTGCAAATCAGCCTGTACATTTAGTGTCTAACAAGAAAAGCAATATATTAGAAACTTCTCAGGAAAACCAATTTGAGATCACATTAGACTGATGTAAAAAATAATGTATCCCTTCCATACAAGCTGCAACAGAATAGTTTAAACCGTGATGTATGATGTGGCCACGCTAAAGTGAATACATATATTGGCAAAACAATATATGCATAGGGCCATTTTCATGTTAAAAAATGGCTATATACTCAGTATGCTCTGGAGCTTTCGATCATACCTTTCCAAGGTCAAAAATGATCTTCCAATCTCAGCTATCTCAGTGAAATGGAAATTTGGAAATCTACAAATATACGACAACGGGGCAACTCCATCTGCTGAGGGAGATACTGCTATACAATCAAAAGCTTCAGCAGGTACTAAGTGGACACTGAGGTGAGATTGTTTTGCCAACTGCCTTTTCCAGTTTCAAAGTATACATACATGTGACAAGTACCGTTTTCTGATTCACAGTATGTACGTGAAAGATTATAGTTTTGTCCAGTTTTTCAATTGTTTGGTTTTGATGAGGTTTTTTAACAATAATTGTTTATGTTAATGAATCTGCCACTTTAGCTTTTGATATTCAAGTCTTCAGATGTTTTTTGATAGTCTTAATCATACATTTTTCATGGATGAACTCAATCCCTGGAATATGATACGGCCAAAAGCCCAACCTAGGTGATAACCTTCACTGGTTATCACCTAGGTCACCCCATGCATAAAGCCAGGTTCAAAAAGAAAGGGTCTTTCTCAGAATCTCAGAAATCAACCCCAATCCAACACAGGATGAACTGGAACTGCAAGCCAGACCTTATCACCCAACATCAGTGCAACCTCCCTGATGCTTTTGTTCATGAATGGAAGAAAATGTCTGCAGGGTCTAAAATCAGGTGGAAAGCCTTTGAAGAGTGGTAATATCAGCAGAGAGTAAGATCAGCAGATTAATACCCATGGTATTGGAATGGAATATTTTTATTGGGGTGTCCCTATTCTTTGTTCCATTGTCCGTATACTTTGGGCCACATAGTGTATATCTTGTATTCCCAACAGCATAGTTGGGAAGAAAGAACAATCAAAAGAAAAAATGGCTTAATTGTATGCCTTTGAAGATGTGATGCAAACAGGTGATTAAACGTGAACAGGAGGCTGTTGCTTTAGGGTCCTCCAATCTAATTCAGTCAGTTACGAGTCTGACGGCGGCAGTTTATAGCATTGAGTTGTCAGTTTCTGTACTGCTGCAACACCTTTTCACTGAATTCGTGAGCACATTTTGACACGCAAAAAAAAGGTCATAAAGACTGGCAGTCAACCATAAACCATCAGTTTTCTCTTTGGTGAGAAGAGATTCTAGTTTGGTCCAACATGTATCACTAATACATAAAAGGCAACATTTGGGACTGCATCTATTTAAGAAGACATTTCAACATCTGTACTGTCTCAAGTGTGAAAAAATTCAACTTCTGAAGTTCTTCTTCTTCGTCTTCAGGCTGGATAAATGAGACTTTCCAAGACTGTTGGCACAGTTTCCTGTTGTGTCCTATAGGAAACAAGAGAAATACATTTTTTTGTCTACTGTCACAGCGTTAATGCATAGTTAAAGACTTTCTCCTCTGACACTTTGTCACTGTCTCCTAGTCTCAGTTCCTAAATTGCAAGTTTTCTGCCTCCCGCCTGACTGATCTCTTTTCTTTCTCTCCATCTGTTCGCTCGGAGGTCATACATCTATACCCATGTTGGATGGATTCGTACATAGAGATAGATAAGCTTCAAAGACAACAGATGCATCTTGACATCTAAAGAATGAGATATCGCTCTCTGCCTCACTTGAGAGTTAGAGAGGTTCCTGTCAGCTCAATCAATACCCATCTGACTTATGATCTAAAGTGTAAGATGATGATATATCCGATTCTTTCATTAGAAATATCTTTAGCTAGTCTGTCTTCTACCTTTGTTATAGTGGGTGTAGTGCTGTTCAGTAGGCGAATTTCCTGTGAAATTGATCGATCCATACACTGCTTGTTTGTGGGAAGCTGATTTGAAGATGTAACATCTTCCAGAAAAATGTATGATGTGATGATGGATTCCAGAGGATGGATTTACTATTAAAGGCATAGATGAAAGTAAGCCACTAAGGTCATTTAAAGTAATGTCAGCCTTTCAATCAGTCCTTCTCATCAGCTTCTACCTTTTTCCTGTCAGTTTTTCCTCCACGAACAGCAGTGAGAGTGTGAGGAGATAAATACAGACTTTTTTTGTTCTTATTGAACCATGTCATAGGAGAAATCCCTCTCTTTAAGAGAGAGACAAACTCAATTTAGAGGCAGTTGGTGTATTGACAAATCACTTCCAGCGCGCCTTCATTTTCAGCGCCCTGCTGTATAAAAGCTGAAGCGGCTAATGGCCCTCATTGGTTAGAGGGCCAGCTTCTCTTTCATTCAGAATATATTTCATTTGATGATGTCAAATGAAAGTGGAACCGCTGATTATATCAAAGCAAGACCATCATTTTTATTGTACTCCTCTTTATTATGAGGGCACACCAGGTTGGGGACATTACATTTGTTCTGAAGGAATATTTTTATGGAATGGAACTAAAACTCATCTTTAATCGCAGCCAAATGACCCTTTTGCAAATTGAAACCATGATCCCCTTAGTTAGTATTGGTAGGCCTGTGAAGCTTTCTATTCTAGGACAGCATGTATACAGATTACATTGATAATGCAGGGAGATGTATTAGTTTAAATAATAAGTAATTTTTAAAACATGTTTATATAGGGGTAGTGAATGTGAACATACTAGTTGGTTAAAAATGATGTCCAGGAATGACCCCTTTAAAAAAAGAGAGCCTGGTAAAAGGGTCTTAAATGTGCCATGGGTGCAAATGATATCATAGAACAGTCAGCATCCTCAACAGTTTATGATCTATGAGAAGACAAACAAATAAGGAGAAGCACTGTTTCTGTGCAGCGGTGTATAGCTAGTATTATATGGTGGTAACACCCTTCTGTTCAAATGCTTATGATTAAAAAAAACATCATTAGAAGTGTCTCAATAAAACAGTTATATTGTGTTATATTCACATATTAAATAAGTAAAGTACATTTCAGGGCACACTGCAAAGTCAAGTATATTGCAACCTAATTGGTGACAAGCCAAAGCTTGCAAAAAAATAAAGTTACTTTTTTTTGCAAAACATCATTTTCAGTACCACAGAGATTTTAATTGAAGGATCAGGTGGCACTTGAGTACCCACATCAGTATCAAAGCAACCTGTTGAGTAAGCACAGCAGGATGAAAAGCCTGAAGGGCCAGAAAGTAGGTTAGAGCAATGTTTTCCCTTCCTCCACTTGTTTGACTCAGAGGGATGGAAGACTGCATTACCTTTATTATCTGCGCTGTCTGTAAATATGTCAAATCTCAAATCTACAGTGTTTTGTTTTCTCTTTGTACTTTTCAGATGGACTAGTCCCAAAAAAAACAAGGCAGCAATGACAGCAAATGTTGTATAAGTCGACAGTTTGGGACAAGAGATGACAATAAACACCAACAACCTCAAAATGATGAAAAAGAGAATGCCAACAAAAGCTTTCATTTACTTTATTGTCCCTGAAGAGGTCGATCTGCCGATCTGGAAAACCAATCTACAGACATCTGTTTTAAAAGTGACATAATAACGTGGATTTGGTCAAATGAGTGATGGCGCGATTATGTCTCAACAAGCACTGAGACAAATGTGTTTGAATATAGGCTGCAATTAGGTCTGATGGTAGTGTTTTAAACTGTCTCTTTATCTACACCAACCTTTCTTGTGTACAGATTCCCTATCGGAGAGCGGCTGGTCCGGTGGGAGTCATGCTCATTACCATGTCAAAAGCTGTCAGTCAGTCATACTCTGAATTCCTCAGTGACACATGCCAATTGACTGTGTGTGTGTGTGTGTGTGTTCACAGACTACAGTAGCTTTAATGTAGGGTGGCTGCTGTTCTCTGTAGATATTCAGTGTTTTTTTTATTCATGTCTGCAGTATGGCAAGGAGGTTTGATTCTTTCACCATGATGCTAACAAAAGCCTTTTTTAGTCCAGCATCGGGTCCATTTATTACTCAAAGTCTGACAGACTCAAGCCACTGTCTGGGGTTTGAATAAATCAGAAAGGCAGACAAAGCAAAAACAAAATAAAAAGGTAGACCCGAAGAGAGGAATAGAAGATGGAAATACCAAAGACAGAAAGGGAAGCAGACTGAGACAGGTCTAAAAAAGCACCCTCTTTTATTATATGTTGCATTTCTGCCACACTGTACTACTATTATTCCGTGGTATGGACAGTGATAAAGAAAAGGTGGGTAAGGCACTGTTATTCCCAATCCCAGGGATCATTAACTTATCAAAGCAATACTTTTAAAAGTGCTTATAGCAGCACACTCTGCTGTGTGCTATCATGGCATCTAGGCTGGGACGGAAGTGGACTGTAAGCTGACACAAACAGCATTGTGACAGCCAGAAATTTTTTTTTTAATAAATGCAGGAAGCAACTGACAACATGAACCAATTACAAAAAACAGTTCATAGATCATATTTGACCAAAATTGACCAATGCCGTCATCTTTCGGATGACAACAGTCTCCTGGAAAAATAAATGTTTTAGAAGCTGGCAGAGCCGATCCAGCCTTGGGTTGTTGGTTCAGAAAGTCATTGCATCCTGTATGGACAATGATGTACAGCCAAGTTGTCAGGGCCTGCATCCCCCTGTTGCTAACATTCCTCCATATCACAGCACTGTGCCACACATTGGACTGGAAACCTCAACAAAAGGCCAACCAAGAGCTGGACTGTTTTTAACAGCTCGAGAACAGAAGACAACAATGCCCAAAGGAAACACTAAACAACACTCGCCAAATCTTTGTGTTACCGAGGCTCCCACCACAGCTTTAATCTCCTCACCTCAGTAAGAAACACACATGTAGAGACACACAATAACAAACAGGAGGCGAAAAAGCACTACCAGGCAACCAATTACAGAGAGGAACCTCTGCTGTTGACAGTGTTGTCTTGGCTGGAATTAAATTAGAGCGTGGGCCGAGCAGTTACTGGCTGTCACGATAAAGCCCTTCAGAAGACACAGTAAAGGATTATCAGCTCTTACAGCATTAATTGGCAGTTTAATGAAGTTGCCCACAATGTATCTGACAGGCACTAAAGGCGGACATCCTGCTTGTACACATCAAATACACCTTAGAGTGAAATATTAGTCAGAGAGGGGACTGCAAACGGTATCATTAGCAGAGATCACATTTAATAAATCATTCAGCTGGATCATATAAAACGTGCCATGTACCTTCCCTAAAAGATTATTAACAACGGCGAGCTGTGTTTTACAAGGCCAGCACTGCATTAGGGGAATGCCATTACTGTTGAGGAATTGTCCGTTTCCATTTTTTTGCTGACAAAAAGCTAAATATACACGATAGTATCAAGTATTCCAAGGATGGTATTAGTCGGGGATTATAAACAGTGGCACCTGCCAACAAGGGAGGTCTGAAGAGTACCCAGAGGCAGATTCATTGCAGCTTAATGAGCAGATTACACACTGTAATAGTCAATCAGGCCTTAGGTAAATAAAGCTTTCAAACCTGAGAGGGGACTTCAACACATGACTATATAATCACAGTTCTCCATTTAAAAGATACAGTGCCTTAAGGTAGAAGAACACCTGTTTGTGCTGTGTGGAGCTGCAGCATGATTTCTCATTTTTTAAGTAATGAAAATGAGGATATATTAATAAGTATTTAATTTCCTGAGTTGATATTTTCAGGTAGTATATGTTTACAGCTCCAGTTTGGACATCAGAGCGGCACATCTGGATTTGGGAATTTTAACACATTTCTACTTGCAGATTTCCTCAAGCTGTGTGGATTGAAGTTAATTGCACAGCATTCTTGGTGGACTTTTCCAGGATTTTTCCATTCATTCCAGTGCTGATGTAGGGTTAGGGTCGTCATTCTCATGTGTGGGCAGACTAAATGAGTGCTTCAATTAAAGTTTTGGTTTCAGTGGGTGGGACTCGATAGTCACCTTGCCTACAGGGGGTGCCTGTTACAATGTGATGTAATATTGTAATGGAAGAAATGGCTGAATACAAACAAGTGCCAGAGCAGTAACTCTCTCTGGCGAGGATGCACACAAAAAATCTATATTACACACTAACGCACAGGGAAAACCCCCAAAAGCACAATATGGCCTCTTTAAAAAGGGATACACGACTAATTTTGGATGATATCTAACTCTTGCTCCTGCGTGGTTTGAATGCAATTATTGTAAGTCGCTTTGGACAAAAGCTTCTGCCAAATGAATGTAATAATGTAATGTAAAAGTTCACTTGCATGCAGAGGTAGGTCTCCTCAGGAATTTGCATGTGGGCCTGGCTTCATTCATTACCGCTGCAGTATCTTAACAAGTCACTGCGGCATGACGCTTCCACCAGTACGGTCGACATTTGGCCCAAATGATACTGCACGTGCGTGGCCTTCAGGGTCTGCATCATGTACATTTTGTCATCTACCCATGTCTGTGAGATGCAAACATGCATGTGTGTTGTCCCTGTCCACGGTCTTTAGTATACCTTTCAGAATGGTGGCAATCTGTGCCCAGGTTCTTCAGTTAGACAGAGTTTTGTCACTATAGAAGAGGGTTTTTTTGTATTTCCCAAGCTTGGATCACTTCCTCATGCTGCTGTCAATTGTAAGGATTCTCCAATCAGGCTTTTTGGAATACAATACAGGTCACCAACTTAAATAGAAAATAGAAAATAGAAAAATAAAGCAACATGCTTGATGTGTAGCTTTGCTATATAAATCGCAGCCACTTTTACTTGAATTGCAGCTTCCACCTTAAAAGATAGAACCTATTGAGTCATATATTTTTCCTCTGTGGAGCATTGGACAATCAGCCAGCCCATTTACAAACAAAGTGGCTTGTTGTTTTTGAAACTGAGGTGAAATTTAGTCCCAAATGCTTTGCATTGATTTTCAACTGCTGAATTTTGCATGTAAGGTCAAGTGGTGGGACAAAAATATTTATTCAAAAGCTTAACACAAAAAACAAACAAATTTGCAACTACTTTGTGCTTTGAGTGAAGTAAAAGCATTATCAGGTGCATGTAATCAGTCATTTTCTGCCTTGTTTGCTTCTGGCTAATAAGACACCTCTGCAGGCAACGGTAAAGCAGGCAACGAATCAGAATTTAATGAGGATAAATCAAGAACAGTTAGACCAGTGACAAACTGATTTATTTGACTTAAAAACGAATATTCTCTAGTATCCTCTGCAAAATAATGTTTGCACTTCTTCCTCCAGATTCATGGGTGCAACAAAGAAAGTTGTGTTTGTATCACTCTCTCCTTGTTACACCAAGCCTGCTGACGAAACAAGACAGGAAGGGAAAATAGAGCAGAATCATCTATTGTCTGTCCTGGCAAAGACCAGTTGCTCATTATCGGCCATTACGGTTGTTTGGATGTGGCACTGGCTATTATTTACCTCCAGACCAGTCTGAAAATGTGAAAATGCCTGTTATGCAACCGCTGATCCTGGTCCCTCACCACTATCGTGTCTTACAGCTTTTGCGGTGTATCATCTGCTATGATTCTCCAGCACTGCTGTAGCTTACTGGGTAGACATGGCACTGGCGCTTTCAGGGTTCACAGTTTCACTCCCACTGGGGCCATTTTTATTAGTTATTCAATCAGGCTAATGTACAGTAAGGCACTCTGGATGAGAGCCTTCACCAAGTGGTTCTATGTCCAGAATTAGACACCAAAACAATGAACACCCCTCTATTTCCAGACTTTCTTCTCTTGAAAATGTGTCTCTCTCTTTCCTCACTGTCTTTTTCTTTTTGGAAAAGAGCTTTTTCTGTCTTCCATCATCTACAGCAAAACAAAGACAATAGGAGCTGGCCACAGGGGTGAGTTTTTCTGCTCTGTCTATAAAGGCTCCTGTTAAAAGGCTTATAGTAATGTGGGCATCAGACTGATGACCGCAGCATTCTTGCTCCCAGCAGAGTCAAGGAAATGGTCTTTTTATTGTCTTGGACTGCCACTGCTGCCACAAGCTCACTTATCAACAGAGACACACACCCCTGCAGCAAAAAAACCCTCTAGTAAATATACACACAATCATCTATGCTTGCAGGCGTTAACATACAAGCAGAGACATACACACACAGGCACACAAATGCACACACACTGCTAGGAGGAACAAGGATTTTCAGAGACAAATGTCTGTCGCTCACAGAAAACACAAACACATACATATAAAGAGGAAGGATGCTTCAGGATACACTTTTCCCAGCAGTTGTTCCTCTTCCATTGAGATTATTCCACTCAAAAGCCAAACAAAGCCTGAAATAACCTGACAAGGGAGGAACCTCACAAAGCCAGGGGGTAGCTGTCAAAACACACAGCACACACATACATACACAGTGTATGTACTGTACCAACTCTGTGTCTGGTCTGTACTGTTACTGATATTCAAGACACTAGAGGCGGGCGGGTTCCTCTGTTCTGCTGTTCTTATCTCATGGTATTGCTGTTATATGAAGCACCAACAGCCTGTACTTGCCTTCATCTACACAGCAAGTAAAGGAGGATCTGTGTGGATGCCAGAGCTGTGGTGAGCTTTGGCCAGAGGCTCCATGTTCGACAATCTTATCAGCTCTACCACTGGTTTCCCAGTAGGGAAAAGAGAGGATAGCGAGCTCCAGAGAGGCCTTCTTATGTATGTATATATATATATACACACATACACACACACACACACACACATACCACATACATATTAATTAGGATGACCACTACAATCATTTAGCTTGTGAACTGAATGCAGCCACACCCCTATTGTGTTCAACTGAATGGCAAACCCATATGTTCAGGGAGTTGGATAAGGAGCCTTATTTTCTCATCCTGGTTAGAGACCCCACACACCAGTGAGGTCTGAGATGCCACTGACCTATAACTACAATATTTCTACTTTCAGACAAGATTATTGTTATTTCTGCACATTTTGAATGAGTGGCAATTTCAACTGTAGCCACTGTTATTTTCTTTCTTTTGTTCGACTGGAGAAATATCTCCAATTTTTAGCCGACAATTCAGAGGACAAGAACATTTCCGCTTTCAAACCTGACCAATAGTCACACTCAGATTCACTTCCAAGCCCATTTCAGTCTGGGAAGCGGCTTTGACTGGAGCTTTATAAAAAAGGTCTGTAAAAATAACGAGAACCTTTTCACTTACGTAAAATGAAGCTCATAATTTGTGCCTCACCTGCTTCCCTTTAAATTATTTTGTCTTTTCTTACTTTTCACTGGTTTATTTAGCCAATTTCTCTTTTCAGAGCAATTTCTGTAAGCACCTATTCAATATCCTGATCAGTAAAGCAATCAGGGGAATTCTCGGTCTCATCTCCCACACAACACACCATTTCCCCTGCGCTCCATGCAAATGCCCCTCTTTGTTCTTCTACTCCATAGGTTGGTGGCCAGAATTGGATTTCTCTTACAGCACTTGCTGGTGAATTTAAATGGCTTTGGAGGAGAGTGTGTGGGGAGGGGGGGTTCTTTGTCTAAACAAAATTACAAGACTGCCTGAAAGGGGGAGCGAGAAAGGTAAGGTGCCCTGTTTTGCACAAGATTGAATATGAAAAGTCCATCCACTCTGCAGTGACATTACTGAATAGGTTGAAGGTGTAACGCTGATAGAAGAGTAGTTAGATATTCTCACTCAGGCCATATCGGTTTGGTAAATGCGAGAAATAGAGAAAACAGAAAGAAACGGTGAAAGCTAAATTCAGAACGATGCTTTCTGTGTCTACAAAGCAAATGTGGCGGGAAAGTGAGAACAGAAAAATTAGAAAGAGTCGTACAGGCCTACAGAAAAAAGCCAACTATCTCTCTTCTTGCCAGACTTGCTTCACCTTCACAGACAGGTAATATTAGATATGGAACAGGGCATATTGCATTAGCGATAGTGATCCTCAATGATCCCACTCCATCAGAGCAGAAGGCAGCTCTAGATAAAGCTTTCTCAATAGGATTCAAACAATATAGGAGAATGAAACTTAAACCCTGTATAGATGAAGAGAAGATTCATGTCGGGCATAAGGCCTGTAAGAAAAAAAAAACCATTTAAATTCCATCATGCTTTCTGCAGAATATTCCCCAATAACCCAGTCTGGTTATCATTTACCTCACAAGCAAACATCAAACATTCCATTGAGGCCTTTCCATTAGCAAAGGGCATCGTAAATTTCCCCATCGATGTTTCTCTTGATAAAAAAGGCCCTGATTAAGGGAGTTATGTCAAAGCGCTTTTGTGCAAATTAAAAATTCCTTTAATGCTGCAACATTATTATTCAACTGCTCCACAGAGAGTGGAGTAATCTCATTTTCAGTTATTCCAAAGGGTTTCAGGGTTTAAAACGTCTCTCCTTGTCTCCCATTTCATCACAGGGATTGAAATTAACTCCCTCACATCTGGTGACGCCAACGAACAGGCAGACACTGGTGCGGATAGATTTGGGGTGTTAAGTCCGCCTGCAGTGGAGCAGCTGACGCGTGGATGTGAGTATGCAGGTTTGAATCCAGGTATCCTGTTTATCCAGTCAAATGGTTGACTGCCCAGCAAACAACAACCTTTATTTGCATGAAATTAAATAAATGTTTGTACCATCCATTTCTCTATAGCACAAGCTTGGTTTGTAAAGTTTCAGATTACCCTCTGCGCAAAAAACACAACCAACACCCAACATGCGCTTAAAGGGGTCGACCCGGGCAGAGAGCTTTTTGTGCACATGCCCAGGGGAAGGGAATTTCAAAAGATAAATGTTTAGCAAAAAAGTAAAAGAGGCACCTCCATTTCAGTGTTCTCTCCCTGCAGACTATGAGCAGTTTCAAATGCTGTCACAGTCTTACAATGGCAGTTGTGGACACTGTGATGTGGGGCCGACCTGGACTGCTCAGCAGACCACGGAAAAAGCAGTAGAGGGAAGCCAAGGCCGAGGCTGACAGCTTGCTTTGGTCCTGATATTTGTTTCAACTTCAGGGAGTAAAGAGGAGAGAACTGCACTTCAGCAGAGGGAAGAATGCTGCCAGCAACGAAGTTTGAAAGAAGGAAGGCCGGCTCAGTACACCAACACATGACTTATTGATGCTGCAGCCACTGCCTGATCAGCTGTGTCAATAAATAGAGATGGTCTTTGGAGTATCATAGAGCCAGGGCAAGGCAAGCGTGATAAAAAGTAACTGTGGTCACTCTAAATTCATGTTGGTTTTAGTGGACTCGAATTTCGACATTTTTGAATGTTTGTGTCTGGTCCACTTTTAGACCTTGCAACCATCCATCACATCCGCATGCTAATATGAGTGGGCAGCTATCAGACTCAACCCCCTGCAGCACTCCCTTCCTGTCAGTAAACGCTCTGACACACCGCCAAAGTTAGACTGGCCCTCGCTCGAACTCTTGACACACGTTTTCATTCATGCATGCACTCACGCAGGTAGAACCATGCTCAGACAGCTCTCTTGGACTTATATGGAGTATAAAACAGGGCAGACTGGCAGGCTTACGCAGTGATACAGGCTTTGCTTTGCAAGGCGAAGTTACTGTAATTGGAATGCCTTTCAAAGCCAGAGCTTCTCAGGGAAGAATGGTATCAAAGCTGACAACGTTTCTTTTTGCCGAGCTCACGGACCGATGCGCCGCTCTCAGCAATGCAACCACCAACTCTGTCTTCAGAGCCGCACTGAACACTGTGATCATTTTTTTCTTTACCACCAGCATCACTTGAAGTTAGAGTGAGTAGCTAGCTAGACTCAGTTTGTCAAAGGAATTGACACTTTAAGCTAAACAGCTAAAATACCTTGTGGAACAGGAACATGTATTAAACATACTATAGAATATAAAATTTTGAGTATAAATGTAAAGCAGACTACTGATACAGTGTGATTCATCCTGATTATTCTTGTGATGTCCTTGAAGTCCTAGAAAGCTTCAAGACTTTAATAGACTTTTAAAAGGAAAACATCTCACTTTCAACTCAGCCCAGATGAGGTTGACAAATACGTGCGTTTAGCTGGATACTTTGAAGCTTGCCAGCTGAATGTAATGGCATAAAAGCAATAAGTTCACATTACTTGGAAAATGAAAGCAACATGAAACCACACTAAGCCCAGCTCTGGCTTAACCCGGTCAATTTACTGAAATTAATTCACACCCTGACAAACTAACACTAATGACAGCTCTTCATTCATGTTACTCATTATCTAAACCGATACTTCCGAAAATTTAGGGTTGAGCCCTAACAGGGACAGGGGCCAAACCTCTGGTGGGTCACCACATGACAGGACTGCTAATATGACTTAATGAGTGTGGGGCTCAAGTCATGACTATTTTCCTCAGTGTACTGAATTCATTACATGCAAAAAAAATCAAAAATAAAAATAGGCATGCATGAGATACTTTACTTTCTCCCCTTCTTTTATGGCATTAGATGTAACCTTTTGTTGCTGATAGACTTCAATAGGGGTAAGGTAGCATACTCCAAAGGTAAATCTGATAACTGGACTACTAAATAATGTGATTTAAAATACCAATTATAGATCACTGACAATAGCAAAAATTATTCATTTTAATGAGGCCAGTTTATTGTCACAGAAACCTTCACTGCATGCAAATGTAAAATTCTGTTTTCATAGAATGTGCAGCGTTGTGGCATCTGGTGAGTCTTCAAACTCACAGATGTATTATGCAAAAGTGGATAGAGTGGCCTCAGAAACAGAGGTAGTAATGAAACCCTCACATTTTAAGACATCACCAGTGATTAAGCAGGACGCTGCTGTATTTATTTCCTATGAACTTAGACTGCACCCAAATCCAAACACTTTTATTTCTCTGTATATACGGTATCACCTGTTTCCATCTACAACTCAGCTGCTCTCTCTCTCTGTCTGTCTCTCTCTCTCTCCCCTCTCTCTGTCCCCTCTCTTAAATTACACCTCTCGTATCCTTCTACAGCTCCAGCTGTTACCTTTAAGCAACTTAGCACTGTAACTATGGTAACGCATACCACCCTGCTGGACTTTTGCTGGACTCATTATCGTCATTGCCACCATTGTGGATGTTGAGATTGCAGGACCTCTCCCAATCTTCTGATCCTCACCTGATTTGCATAATGTGAAGAATGGCGTTGATGCTGAGCGAGGACAAGCTGGCTGGGTTTCATGCTTGACTGAAAAATGATCAGCAGATGTGAAGCTCAGTAATTAAAAAAAATGGAACCATGGTCACCGCAAAAGGTGAGAACGTGCGTGTGCATGTGCCTCTGCATGTGAGTGAGTCCACTTTGCTCCCAGGAGTTTTTCCTTCTCCTCCTAACGACCAGTATTGACAGATATTCTTTTTTTCTCTCTTGTAGGTGTGAGCGGCTGCCTGCATGTGTTTGCCCTGGATGACCTACAGAAGTTTTTCCTCTACACTTCCAGCTTCACACTTCACTGTCTCCCAGGGCGCTGTTATTGGCAGCTGGAGCCACAGGGAACAGTTGAGCTTGTAAGGAACAATGTACACTAAGGGCTATGTTTCTAATCTTGAAGCTAAGATTGGATAGGTGAAGCTATAGGGCCCAAGGTGCATGTGTTTTCCATTTATCCTTCACTAAATCAGGTACTCTGATTGTGATATTGCTTTTGTAAGAAAAGGTGCAAATCTCCCCTTGGAGCCAATGATTTATCACGCGTGATGCCTAGTAGACAACTGGGATTACATGAGGAAATGCTTGGCATGCTGGTCTATATACAGCACTCAGACGTGAGCGTGCCTAAATCAGATCCTACACATATTGCAAATAGATCGATAACTTTATATTCCAAAGCTGCGTAATAAAGTAAACTCCAGACAGCTGTATATGCCTTTTTATCTTGGTGAAAACTAGTAAAATTTTATATTAAGCGTCATTTTATACAATTCAGACTGGGCAACACTGTCTCAGGCCACCATACTTCCATTTGGTTCACTACTAATCTGAAGATAGGTGGTTTTGATATCTTTGGGTAGAAATGTGCCTTTATACCTTGTTTTCTCAATTGTTTTTCGTGTACCCAGCCTTCTCTCTTGGCGTGTGTCTGTGTGCCACTGCCGGTCACCCAACACCCAGCAGGTGTTACTGTGTATTATTGGTACTGTTGGGCAAGAAGAAAAGGAGGGCTGAAAACTCAGCAACACACAACACTGTGCTGCTGAGTTTTTCTGCAGGTGTCAGACACACAAAAAACAACCTTCAGTACAACCTCAGACTGACTTTACAACAACAATGAAACCAGAGGTGACAACACTTTCCTATGACCAAAAGTAAGATAACATTTGAAAAAAAAAAAAAAAGTGACAGCAGAATAAAAACTGCAAGAAACAAACCCATAAATAACAACAAAGAATTCAAAAGACTGCAGACCGGAACAGTTTGGTATTATTATTTTTTTCTTTGGTTGGCATCATTATGTAGTAAGGCTGAAAGTCATGACTATTTTAATCATAGATTAACCTGTCAGTTATTTTCTAGATTAACTGATTTGTTTTTTGGTCCAAAAAATGTAAGGAAATGGTAAAAAAAAAAAAAAAATGAGGATCACTGTTTCCCAAAGCCCAAAGGAAATGTCCTCAAATGTCTTGTTTTGTCCACAAGCCGAAGATATTCAGTTTACTTTCATAGGAGAAACCAGAAAATAGTCACATTTAAGAAGCTTAAATCAGATAATTTTGACATATTTTCTTTGAAACTAACTGATTATCAAAATACTTTCCAATTAATTCAACTACAATTTAACTCAATACAACTAATCGCCTAATCATTGCAGCTCTATTGTGTAGATCAAAAAGTATTTAGTGAAAGTGTGATCTGATTTTGACATCAGAGAAAAGGTGATAAAATGTTTGTTCCAGTTGGAGAAGAGGCAGTAAGTTCTTCTTCTTCTTTGAAATGTACTATCTACTTGACACTTTACTTCTTTATCTACAGAAGCAACCATCGTCCTCATTTATGTTACTGTCTTTTTAGCTCAGCCATGTGGAAAAAGTACACAGTGCTTACTTAAGATACTAGATGTCTTGTTTTTGGAATGCAGCTCTTCATATGATGTTCCGGAGGCCTTTCCAACGCAGCAAGGAACATTTCTTGGAGCAGGGGGTCGGTTTCCTTTATCCTTGTTTGATGCTGACCACTCATATCCTCCTCTTTCCATTTTCTGTCTTTTTTTTTCCTTCGACATTTAACCACATTTCGCATACCATCTCTCTGTAACTTTCAGGCCTTTACCCTCATGTATAAACACCATCCTATACATTTTAAGTATCTATGAGGAAAAACTGTGAAACAAGCTAACCTCTAATTAGCACCCATGAGGAAAGCCCCGCTCACTCACCTTACTTTTTCCCATTAGTTCACAGCAGTTATCTTGATCATTATCTACCTATGGTATGCAGAGTACCTCCCTATCGTCCCAGAGGTGCTTCTATGTCAAACTAGTTCCTGCAGTGTGGGTGATGTATGAACTCAGTTAATACCCCAACCTGTGAAGAACATTATGGCCATGCCATTATAAAGAACACATTATTTCTGATACGACTGCCTGGCTTGCCCTGATGAAACTTGTTCTGATGGATGGGCTCGGGCCTACTGAAAGTTTTGGCAATGAGACAGGGGGTGGGGGAATTGCATTAGCAGCGGACAACTCTGTCATTAGGTACAGTTCAAAGTATAGTTCAAAACAAATGAGCTCTAAGCGGTGTGACAGAGAGAGACTCGTTAGTCATAAACGGGTGTTAATACGCGTCCAAGTGGTTTTCAATCTGGCTTTGGGGCACTAATTTTTCTCATGCATAAAGAGATGCGCTATCTGCCAGGTTAGACTCTGACACACTTTTCTGAACTGTTTTAGCAAACAGTGCACCAATATGTTGACATTTAATTGTATATTTTCTGTGAGAAAATATTTTATCGCATTATTTTGTCTTTTTGTGTTTAAACCCCCAACTTCTAGTGTAAATGGACTGTACTTGTATAGTAAGTTCTAATCTACCACCCACACACTTTAACACTACACCACATTCACATGGAACTAATTTATTCATACACATTCATTTGGGATACCCCGGTATGTTGGTGTATTCTTTACACTATGACTGTTTTCCTAAAATTAGATTTTTTTGAAAACACAATACACTGCCATGCTGACGGTATTGCAATATATCACTATATATTGTATAGTGGCGATACATATGGTATTGTCATATTGTCACCAACACAGCCCCATTCAAACCCAACCTATGTGCCCAATCCATTTTTCATAGACTACATTAGTTATAAAAAGCCTGATCCGTCTCCAATGATTTGATCTAACTCTAAGTCCACATTGCACTTCATGACAACTCTGGAACCATCTTCTGATGTTGTGTTAATGATATTTAAATACTGAGAGCAGTACCAACTGCCCAGTGGCTTAGTGGTATTTCACTTCTTACCAATTAGGGACCAGCAGCAATTTAATACCACTCCATTCTTATTCCATCTATAGTTATAATACTTTAGTTACTCATATCATTATGCAAAGAAAATTGTACGGAGGGAAGATAAGACCACAAACATGGTACTGTGTGTTCCTTAGTTAAATACGATGTTGGCTGCTTGCCCAACAACGGGTCAACATCCACATAATACCTCTACAAACCTACAGTATGTAATGAGCACAGCTGCATACACACTCAAATAAAAAAAACAATTCCACCTCAAAGTACAAACAGATAAAACGCTGACTTTTATTTACTCAGGATTGCTTTTGGCAGGTTTGGATGGCCTCTTTGCCTCAAAACATGCCCTCCTCATACTCTGTTACAAACACTCAGATAAGACCTGGGAGCTGCTTGTATAATCACTGCCGTACACTGCTGGCCAGTGAGCAGTCAGGGCAGTTGAGGTATATAAGTTTCATTAAAGGAAACCACCATGACTTCTTGTGAAAAAGGAGTGTTCTTCCCCTCAGAGATTTCTATTTCCCCGGAACTTGAACCAGGAACCGATCGCTATCATCTAATTATCACCTCTCACATGAGGCTCAACTCACTTTCAGTTTCCGTCTACAGCTGGCCTGAGCCTATGGGCACAGTTAACATTTTATTCTGCTAAAATTAGCAATGCAAATAGATCCACGTCTTCCATCTATTACCTGTGGTGTGACAAACACAAGAGACGAAATCGATTTGGTAAAAATAAAAAGTTTAATTTTAAAACCTTTTAATTCTTTCAGCGTCAGTGGTGATATCTACTTTAATTAGCATGATCAGGAGCTGTATCAAGTACTCAGGGAAGCATTACACATTATGTGTGTCAGCCGTTTTCTCATTTCTGCTGCCTCGTAAGTATGCGTGTAGTATCTTGACGTACAAAATAATGACAAAGCAAGAACCAAATCCCAAAAATGAGATTAGAGATTGTTTTCATGAAGTTAAATGGGAGCACAGAGTTAGATTGGAGTGAGATGGAGGGATATATCTGCCAAGTAATACAAGCCACTTAACTGAGTTGCCCCTTTTCAATCTGTCTCTAAAATGAAAAAGCCTTCATCCAGGGGTAGATGTTACACTCCTGGCCTTGAAGTTTACACAAGCAGCCTGTGTCACTGTCATCAGTAGAAGGGAGACTGGACAGATCCATCTTAATAAAGCATTCAAGTGTTCAAGAGGCTGCTAGCATCCCGCAGTTGATCAGCTCCGCATGAAACTCGCCTGGGGAGCAAGACAACCCAGGCGGGATACTTAGCTTCATTTCTCCAATTGGATGTCATTTAGCCTCACGCTGCGATAGCGTGGAGCTGAAACGAGCGAGGTCAGGCTCTGCCAGACAGGAGAAATCGAATCAGAACCATCACTAAATTAGAGATGGGTGCATAAAGAAACCCAAGGAAAACAAACAAAAGAAATCTCATTCATTGTGCATGAGCATACGTACAACCTAAATGACAATGTCATTCCTCACATGTTTTGAGGGAGGCACAGAACTACAGTTTTCCAAGCTTGTAGTAATAATGACACTGTTGTTTAAGTTTCTACCTGCTTTTCATTTGAAAACATTTCGAGTATGGCTTTCAGAACACAGCATATTTGTTAAACATATTGAGCTTTTGTGCAGACTTTCCAGATTTGCAAAGAAACCCTACTCATGTGAAATGTTTTTCTGTCTAGCAAAGTGAAAAACAAGCCTTTAGCTGGCAGAATTTAATTGTGTTTTTGAGTGTGACAGCAGGCCAGTGACAAACGCAGAATAAAACACACTAACTTCCTTCACTGGCTAAAGGAGTTAATCAATACTACTTCCCTTGTTACATCGGAAAGAGGAACACCACACTGACAAATTATTTTTCTGACACTACAGCGCTCTACCTTCATCCCAGTCATAATAGAAACATGGCCCTGTGACTTGCGTAACTGCTAAATCTGAACATTTCATTACACCTAGGCTTAAAAAATAACTGCTACAGGGTCCACACTACTTCAGCTGTGGGCAGGCATCTTTCCAACCCACAGCCTTCTCATGCAGTTAAAGCTGTATAACTAGTTGCATATTTAATGCAGTTAGTGATATATTCTATGGTTTTAATTACGTCTGGGTTTCATTCTCATAGCTCATTGGTATGTGAGGTGGGGGAGTACAGCTTGAGACTGTTGTGGCAGGGCCCATTTCTAAAGGCGCGAAATAATCAAATGAACTCATTCAAAGTGCTCTGCGGAACAATGGTGGATATTTCAAAGATTTCAGCAATGGAGGGAAGTGAACGGAAAAGTGGACTTGATTTGGAGAATAAAATACTGCTAATGATGTTTTGATGTACTGAGGCAAAGATGACTCACCTATTCATGTGCAGAAATGTATAGCCAAATCAAACTTGTGCGGGTGTCAGAGCTGCTCATTTGCAGTCCCCTTGAC
Source organism: Morone saxatilis (assembly GCF_004916995.1). Lineage (NCBI taxonomy): Eukaryota > Metazoa > Chordata > Actinopteri > Moronidae > Morone > Morone saxatilis. Next base: position 3,041,541 of record NW_023339674.1, read on the forward strand.
AGTTCAGGAGCATTCAGGGCTGTAATTATTCCTGTGTTCTTCCTCATTTTCTGTCCAGTACTTATAAACTTCATAATCCATTCATTACAAGGATTTGTAATTATTCTGATCAATCTGATGGAAACACTTTGAAATCTATTATTACGAGCACATTTGAAGTGTGCAGCTCTTGCGTGAGACTCAGACCCCTCGTTATTGCCTCATCTATACATGCATGCACGGCTACTGTACGGCACTATAACTACTATAACACCTTAGTTTACTCACCGCGTGAGTCACAACATGGTGCACTCCAACATGTTACAAATTGTGATTCATATACAATTTCCACTCTCATGGTATTGTGCTTTACAATATGGAGGAGTCCATGTCAATGTGAAACCTGTGCGCGTGTTTAGCATGTTAAATGTGAAAATTATCCAGCCGATCAGCACAAAGCTTAATTACAGGGTCATTTAAATCAGTACAACAGTAGACCAGAACATTAGGCTAGTTCCGGCAGATCTACAGCAACATTAACAGCATTGTTATTTGCAATAACCCTCACCAACGGCTGTGATTATAGACACTGACCTAGTGCTAGCAGCCGTATACGTACTCATTAAGACTTTATTCAAATTCTGACAACGGGAGGCGTTTTAATCTTATTGAGGTTTTTGTGCAAGCAGAAAATTAAAAAGAGAGCTGAAAAAAAATTTGAATCAAAGCTAGCTCTATGTTATACTAAATATTGCATACTACCACCCCACCCCCATTACTGATGCAGTGAGCACTTTGAACCTGCAGCTCTGAACGTGTTTCTACCTCATCAATCATTTCAAATCAACTTTGTGTTGAAAATCTTGGATTTATTTTGTGTTGTTTATCAGCAAAGCACCGCAGCAAAAAATCAGAAGGGCCACCGTTTATAATAGCGAATGAACTAAAAATGGAGAAAATGAACACCCACTCCAACTACTGCTGGCTGACATTTGACCACCTACACTGCATGGCTCTGAATGAAAACTCTAGTTGATCCCAATTTATATTTTGTCTTTGGTTGTCATTAACAACCAAAAAGGATGCAGGTGAGCTGTGGTGAATAATTATGCGAATAAACCAAGCTATCACAGCTCACTGCGTCAGGCAATTTATCATCATCGGGGGGTTGTGAAGGGCGAGGAAGTGGACTGCATACCATCCCCCCTTATTAGCGCATGATCAATGTTTAATAGCATGGCTAAAGAAGAAGTATAGCATGCTACAGCAGAAATGCCTTCACTGTGAGCAAAGTCCTCCTATGTCATTATTCATTAGCTAATACTATAATTCACTACTGTTCAGAAAGAGAGCCAGGGACGACCCATTAGCCAGCCATGCATGGACAAAGGACAGGATGCCTACTGAAGGACTTCTGCATTGAACTAAAAGTTGCTACTGTGGCTTCGAGGGTGTGTCAGAATCACACCATTGTTTCTACAGAATGACTCAGACCCTTTCCTGTTAAGCAGGAGGGGGATTATGTTGCAGACTGAACAAATTCTGAGGATTGAAGAGTTGGAGGTGTAGATGTGGACGAGAGAGCAGGCAGATTATTGAGGAATCCAGCGTTTTTATATGTAGAAAGTTGCATATTCACAAATTGTGCCCTGAATTATAGCCCAAGAAAGGAATTTTTGCAACCTGGTCAAGCTCTTTTGGCCAGAGATTTGGCCACCTAATCGAACTTGTCCCTTGAGATTGCGGTGACAACAGCCAGGGATATTAGTTCCCCCCTTTACGTTTTTCAGGCAGATTCGGGAAATATAAATGCCATTGTTAGGTTTCAAACGGGAACAGGATATGCAGCCTGTTTTAAACAGCAGCCTCTTTCTTGGTAGAAAATTCTGCCACAGGTGCCGGCAGACTTCAAAGCTCTCTGATACTAGGGCTTATGAATATTTTAGTAACAGGTTACAATGTTAAGCTCTGAGGATGCGCTATCAAACTTCAAAACTGTACAACCACTGGGAGCTCCTAATGAATACTGCAGCCAAATGAACAGTGACAGTGTGGTGCTAGTAAGGCAATTAAATGTGACTAATATAACTAAAAACACCAACTGTGAGATGTTATGGCTTTTCATTTAGTATGATTTAAGTAACACCATTCCCTCATTTTGTATTATGCTTTGGAGCCTTTTTATTAAGTGTACATTTCTGAACCTCCTCTAATAAAATGAAGACGTATTTTCATAAGGGATGTTTGATAGTACTTGAACATAAGATACAATATTTGAACTATTCTGTGTTAGAACTGAGGTTCCATTACATGACCTAAGAACATACTTACACTGTGTAAAATGTGTGCATTGCTAGAATTTGTTATGGTTGTTAATACTGGCATTTATGATCTTATAATGTGCACAGATCAATCACTGATCCATCCATCTGCCCATTCATTCAACTAGTGCTAGTTGACTGTAAACCTGTCTGAGTGATGATGAATTAAGACTCCACATCAGGAGTCACAGCTGTACGGTTGCAGTGGGAGGAGATTAAAGAAAGACATAACAAGGACAAATGTCAGATGAGGAAGACGGGCTGAAATGGAGATGTTTGTCCCCATAAGGGACATTATTCAGTGCATTAACCGGTTCCATCTCACAAACCAAATTTTGTGGAGTGTGGAGTGTCAAAATTATTTTATCTGCCCCAGCCAAGTAAAATGAATGTAATCACAAAAAATGGATATTCCAACAACCAAAACCGAATAAGTTCTGTCTTTTGGGCTTTAAACCAGCCCTTTTGCATAGATACAGCTTAACTTTAAAATTGAAAGTCAAACACTTTCTTTATTTCCATGTCTGGACTGTTGAACGAAACACTACTCCATGTTTTATGCTCAAGCATATGAACCTTAATTCTAGATCCGGTTTATTATCATCATGGGTTATTTGTCATGCTCAAAGTTATTAATGGTTTCCAATACTAAATATTCAGATTAAAAAAGGGGAAAGCTTTGAATATAAATTTCCAAATGAGTCAATTTTGTCATGTCATTTTTCATTTTTCGCTGATAAGTGCTAATAATACACTACCTGAGAAAAAAAAAGAAAAAAAAAAATGCTGTCAGCATAAGACAGAACCCTAACCATCATTCACCTTCTTAAGCATACTGAGCAATGTTTTATTATAAATGTATGCAAAACAATGTAAGTATGTCAAATATCCTGCAGTGCCAGCTATGTGTGGACAGTATCTCATTAGCTGATAATTTCCACTTTGGAAATGTACATTAGTGTATCCCAAACAAGACTTAAGGCTTTCACACGCATTTATTGGATTAAACTGCACTGGGGAATTCTGAGATCCTCTGATATCAGTCAGTCAGCACTTTCCACATCTTCAGACCCTGCAACTCTACCAATAAACTAAAAGTCAGCTATGCACATTGGCAGTGACATTTAACCAATAAGTCAGCAGACTGGCTAATTAGTACCGCATACCATTAGTTAGTTTAAAATGAAACAATTAGCTTCCCATATCAGTTAGGGACCTGCCTTTATCTACAAGACAGTTAGGATGTTGCAAATTGTGCAGAACTCTAAAAGGATGCCACAAGATGAAAGTGATAAGAAAATAATGCAACATCAACTCAAAACATACCCTCTGAAAGGAAATGAAAAGAAAAAATGTTGCAGTTGTAAAACTCGACATGCATGTGACTATATGCAAGAAAATAAACCAGGAGGCAGTTCATTGAGATCCCAATCGATCTGTATACAAATTCATTTAATCAAGCTCAGCCAGTGTCAACCAACCAGCCTCCCTACTTTCCAGCCAGCCAGTTAAGAGTTCACTCACAGATCTGTGGCATCTGGGGTCACGCAGGGCGGCCATTTTGTCTGGCTGATCTGAAATGTGCAGTGGCCGGAAGGTAATCCCTCATTGGGACTAATTATCTTGAGTCTCTGGTGAGATGGCAAATTAGACCAGCTCCAAGGAGCGCTGAGGATCAGAATGTTACCACTAACAGCGCTCCAGTGGCTCATTTCTACGACAGCTCTGCACCGTGGGAAGTTTTAAGTAATATTTTACAAAATTTTAAGCACAGAAAACATCCCCTGAGGAAGCCTGAAGAACAGGAGCAATAAAAAAGTGACATTCAATCACAGTCAAGAAACAAATGTGACTTCACTGTTCAAATAAACTACAGCTGCTGCTGTCTCTGTCAGGATCTGAGCTATTGGTCTCAGAGCTCTTCAACCACTTCCTCCCCTACTTCCTTTCTTTCTTCCTTCAAGGTCCATTACTTGTTCTGTTCCTTTCTCAATTTAGAACGAGAAGGATTCAAGCGCTGCAAAAAGGAAATTTTTCAAGGTATTTTGTCAGATTCTCTGATTCTCTGACAATGGGTAAAATTCAATAAACAAAAAAATAACAAATAATTCCAGCAGTTCCAGCACTTCAGTGACATCCAATACCTTCCTCCTGTCATTTTAAATGACACTCTGATATTCTCCAAGTTCATTTAGTCAATAAACTCTTTCCCTTTTGGATACGCCATGACCTTTATTTTAACGCTACCTTAAGGCAGCACAAGAGATCTTGCAAAATAACCAAAAAAATGTACTGAACACATAGAGGGGATTAACGCTAACCACCTGGCCTTTCCTCCTGAATCACCATCAGGAATTTCAGCCCCGGCAAAAGACCAGACTGTCTGCTCACTGTGGGTTAGGAAAAGAAATTCCCAAAAAGAACAAGAGTGCGAGTCGTTTCAGAAAATGCACAATGTTTACATTCAAGTGACAAAGCCTTATAGTGGCCGTAGTAATTATTACACTTGTTCACGTCAAGTGATGTTATAGAGCGGCAAAGTCTGAAGATGGGTCAATGTTGGTCTCTTTTAACCATGACTATGGCTGTTCCCTCATTGTGATTGTGAAGTTATTACTATTTTAACCATGATGATGAATGTCCATGAACCTTAACAAAATGGTTATTTAAATCCAAGTCATGATATTTCCCTAACCCTAACCAAATTGTTTTGTGCCTAAACCTAAAAAAACCTTAATGGTAGCAATATAAGATCCGAAAACAGTATTATTCTTGAAACGGCAGTGTCCTGTTGGTAGTGTCCTGGAGCAAATGGACCAACAACTCATTTTAAGTTAAATTTGGAGGGTTGGTCTCTTCCATCAAAGATGTTCACATCCTGAGGCTGTGATGGACACTTTGGGCCTTTTGTTGAAACCACTGAGGTGTTCAATTTTCTTGTTGCAATAAAATCTTGAGTTCAGCTTTAGAGCCTATGCACAAGAATTTCTTCTGCTGAGTGCGCCATTTTTTGCAGTGCAGGCAGGCAGCTCACTGCCCCACTGATCAGACTGTGCTACACTGAAGCCAGAGTTATTGTTCTCCCATTTCCCCTCTATAAAATGTCCTTCCTGAAACATAACATATGCTTCCAGTACACCCCCCCACGCACACACACACACGCTAACCCACTGGCCAGCTATATTAACCTCTTAAACTCTGCTAGGATGCCTACGTCCTCAACCAACATAACAGTCTTTCAGAGGCTGCACCCCTTTAAAAGTAGAGTGAAGATACTGCTATCATATGAAACTACATACCTAAGGCAACCATTGGTACCAACCAATATCAAACTAAATATGAAATGAATTATGAAAATGGGTTCTATGGCCTTTTTACTCCTAATATCATGCAGTTCTGTGCTATTTTTGCTTATTCTAAAAATAGTGTAATTGAATATTTGTGCATACTGGGGTCTCTAAACAACAACAGTATTGTAAATTGGGTATGAATGGAAAGCTGAGACTCTTGTAGATTCAATGACCACCCATGTATTCATGTGTGATGATGTTAGTCCTAATAGTAGTCCCCCCACAAAAAAATAAGACAAAATGGGTTTATGATTGGGAGGAGTGGAGTGGAAAAGGTTAAAGCTATCCCAGAATTCAACAGAGAAGGGAGGGTGAGTGAAAATGTTGACATTACACACATCCTAAGCATTAAAAAAACAGGTTAAACTACAATTCTGTACCCACAACAGACCGCCCCCCTCAACACATGCACACACACATACACACATTCCCACAGCATCTTGTTATGTGTACAGTATGCCCTGCCGTGCGCCGGTATTTGCTCAGCGTCCCGTGTGAGTAGGACTTTTCAACATCTTGTTTTACTCATGCTGCATAAATAC
>NW_023339674.1:3047754-3051658 GCF_004916995.1 Morone saxatilis
TACGCTGGCTTACTTTCAGCATGTTTTGTTTTCCATCTGTTAATATGGGTCTTGTCACAGGGTAAACACCAAAGTGCGTGCCAAAAGAGAACAATGCATGGTTAGTTTTGTTCAGTGCTGACTGAGAGAGTTTTTGACACTAAAGTGTGGTTTTGTACAGGATACAGTACACACAAACCTTGTTAACCTCTCCACAGCTTAATTCTCTCTTAGTGTGGGATAAATAGCTGCTTTTAAACTTTAAAAAGGTACAAATGGTTGAGACTGTACTATTCATTTTCCAGATGGTGACTGAATAATTGCAGTATTTTTTCTTGTCTAATGATGCAGTGCTATAAATTCCAGCATTTAAACACACCTGAGAACTGCCCTGTCTATCCAGAATGTGGCTGTCAGCCACTGGGAGCTGCCCAGTGTGACCACTATTTTATCGGCAGCAACTGAGTAGCTTCAGTGGAGAGAATGGTCGTTAAACATTTTCCCATAGGACTCATTAAAATGTGTCTAGCACAGTGGTAGTGTTTTGGGAATAAAATGGAAAACCTAACTTCCCTAATCAGAAGTTCACCCATGGATAGTTCTGAAACAAACAGTTTATTTTTTTTGTTAGTTAGCTGATGAAAAATTAATAATTAATCTGAAAATGAAAATCATCCAGTTCACTTCACTTCAAAAAGGTGATTTGTTACTTTTCTCTGCTTATGCTATTTAAAATGGAATACTTTACTTTAAGAAATTGCCCTGGGGTCTGGGAAGCATCTTCTGACATTTTATGGATGAAAGTAAAAAGCGTTTTGATGCTTGGGAACATAAAATCCAGGGATGAAGAAAACCAATCACCAACTATTTTCCAGTGAAAATAAGTAATACATGAAAACTATGAGCCTGAAATATGGCTGTACTCAGTGTTTTTGAAAATTGGTTTTGAAGAATCAAATGACTTCTAGAGTCCGACCAATATACCGGTCTGTCGATGCCGACGCAGACATATCAGTATCGCACCAGTATTGGCATTGGTGTATATGCTTGATATGTGTGAATATGAAATCTGTTTTCCGCCTGGTGTATAATGCTTGGGGTAATATAATATTTGTGTTTAACCAGCACAGTGCACAGAGATTTACAATACTGTGGTGAGCAGGACAGAGTAACAGAGAAGAGGCAGCTCTCAGCAATGTTAAATTATTTAATATGCTAAAAAATATTTAATATAAGTATTGTTTAATAAAGTTATTTGTTCAAGAAAGCAGCCTTCTGAGTACCTTTGCATAGTCATGTCGAAGCACAATATAGACACATAGACACACATAGAAAAGGTCTATTTTAATTCTAAAATGAGAATCGGCCATGCTCTAATGACTTCCAGTCAAATCCTCAACAGCAGAAGAAAATGTTCCTTAGTTTACGTCCTCATTTGTTCACATTTTCCTCCTACTTTGTGACGTTCCCTCTCCTGCTGTATAGATTTTTCCAACATTACTTCACTTCTTCAGGCATATTCTCCTCCTTGGATTTTCTCTCCCTCGGTGGCAGGCATGAAGCCATGATCTGCCCTCTAACCAGCTCTATTTCACACAACCAGCTAATGAGATGAAAAAAACCCACATCGCTGAAACAAGCCGCCTTGATCAGCGAAAGCAAATCAGACACACAAACACAGCAGCCATACATCTGTTAAATGATTGATCATGCGTGTTCCTTGTGTGCATGGATGCTGCGATGTCTGCTCTCAGATGATGCCTTATCAACACAGCAGCTGGCCTCTGATGACTCCAAATCCACAGCACAACTTGATTCATTAGACTCAGTTTTGGAAACTTTGCTGAGGTTAACTGAGTGCAGTCAGGGTCTAAGCTACCCCCGAAGTTACTCTGATTCCACGACAGAATGCCGGGGGGGAGAGAATTCCTGATGAAATTTCATCATACTGCTTTGCAACGGCAATTTGTGTGACATATCTGCAGTTGGACGAGTCACAGCAGAGCCAGAAAGTGATTTCCACTCAGACAGAATTTGTCTTTCGATAAACCTGTGGGAGCTGGATTGTTGGATTTGTGTTTGAAACGTTCATAATTTACTGCACGTCAAAGCGTCTTAAAGTTAAATCCAACATAAGTTTCATGCTATAAATATGTCTGTTTTCATGTTGTTTCAGTTCTCAGCAGGTCCAGGAACTCATATGTCTTGAGAATGCTGCTATTTGAAATACTTTAGACAATTTCCTGCTTTCATTATAGTTGTTTGTTTTGAGCTTAATAGGATGACTGGGGTAATTATTACTAACCTTTCTGTTTGCACTCCAGTGATTAACAAGCACTGGGAGTCCCATATATGGAAGAAAAGCTGTATTTCCACATAAAATATTTAAAAAATCTGCTGCAAATGAAAAACACTGTGCCGAATGAGTTCTGTTATTATCGATCTGGTTGACTCATATGAACAACAACGCAAATCCCGACAGGAGCTTGTTAACAGGAAATAATTCTGACCTCCTGAACTCTGCAAGGACGGCTGAAGGCAATACTAATGCAGCAAATCAGCACAGAAGGCGCACAATGTTAAAGGAATATTCAAGTATATGAGAAGAGACAAAAAGTCATCGCCCATGGCGAATGAGCGTTGTGAAGAATTACAACCCTGAATAATCGCTTACGGCTCAGGTTCAATGGAGATGGTAGAATGAGATTGTATCGTTTTATGGATCTCAAGTTGAAGGGGTCAATGCCTTCCGATACCAGATTTTTTTTTCCCAATTAAATTATTGCGAGGGAAGCTGCACTGCCATCATAAGCCCTGTGTTTTCTCTCCAAGTATAATTTTATTACCATACAGAAACATCATTTCATTGAGCTCAAAAATAGAACTTTGCCAACTATTTTGTGCTTCAATGTGAGATAAAAAATGCTGGCAGCTGGCCAAGAAAGGTTGCCATTTTAAAATCTGACCAGCATGAACTAAGTGAAGTGCCAAATCGACCAATTTTGAGTGAAACAATATTCAGTGAACTGTGCAGCCATGAATGTTAACCTGGATGAAAGTAATCACTGCTGTAACACTAAATACTGAACGGGCTCCCATATGGGGGTGCAGAGGGCTAAATGTTATCAAATAGAGGTTTGTGGGTTACGGCTTTTGTGACATGAAAATATTTGAGAAATCCCACAGTTCAGTGAAGGTCAAACACCATATAGTTATATTAAAAAAAAAAAACACCTTTACTTTATTGCTTTCTCTTTTCAAGACTTGACAAACACGATGTGACCAAATAATACATTTCCAAGCAATTACCTCTCAACAAGGGAGTACTGTGACATATTTCTTTAAATAATTAGTAATAATAATTAAACACATTTCCCCCCCGGCGAATTATGGCACTAATTAAGCTCATTCGTGTTAGATTCTATTATAGGTGATCGTAACAACAACTTTGCACCTAAAGGCTTCAGTAATTGTCTGTTTACAGAAACACAGTTTTTTCTAATTAATACACAGTTACACAGCAAATGCTTCCGCATCTAATCTTATCATGCTTTCTTTTATGTGTTTTCAATAAATGTACACAATATACTGGATATATCATTCATTCAAGCGGAGTAGATTTGCGACCATCCGAAAACAAGTCTTACTTGGACTCTTGGACTCACAAAGGGAGTCAACAAAGAGATCACTGCTGTGCTAATGCCAGCATGAAGTAACCGGATTCCTGCATCTTCAGTAACAGCTGCTTAACTGACAGCACTCTGTCATCCTCTAGCAGCTCCTGCCCTCATCTTTAAACAACAGACTGAAGATGCTGGTCAATAAATCTACTCCATGTGGACCATATCTGACACCATAATGTATGCAAAATGTCTTCCAGTTCCAGTATTACATATTGTTTAGAAATAAAAGCTTATTGATCTTT
>NW_023339674.1:3051758-3074543 GCF_004916995.1 Morone saxatilis
TCCAGCAAAATTTGTTATCGTGACAGGCCTATGCCTGGCATAAGTCCCTGGCTGCGGCCCAGCACGTACCCCGCGTGTCAGTCTCTTAATGAATTAACCTATTCTTGTGAGCGCCTCTCCATGAGAGGTGAACCAGCAGAAAGAACTTGACCTCAAAAAATGCAAACACTTCAGACATTCACATGACAACAACAACAACAACAACAACAACAACAACAACATGTAATGCCAGCCTATTAGACACCTATTAAAGACCTCCACACACCTCTTTGAAGAGCGAGGAACTGAAAAGAGGTAAGTGATGAGACACTGAGTTGGTGTTTCTCACCTCTTAACTTTCCTGTACTTACTGTGTTTTAATCCTCTCTACCCCCGGCACCGTGATGGATGATGATGACAGTGATGGATGACCTCCATGCTACTTTACCCCTCACAGCACCCCAACCACAGACTAAACTAAAATCAATTAAGCTGTGTGCTCTCCTCTGAGCGGTGAACGAGACAATCAGCAAGATATGCATCATCTTCTCCCTGTTCCCCCTCTGACACCGTGTACGGCAGGGAAAACGACGGGCATGTCAGCAGAGGTGAAAAACTACAGTGAAGAGCAGGCAGTGAGACAGAGATAAGTGAGTGGGATGATATTTTGGGACGATACCAAGATTGATATCAAACCATGCAGTCATCGTCGTCCATCATTACAATGGAGATAGGGCTGCAAGGGATGCTTATTGTTATTATCTTTTAATCGGACTAGTTCTTTCCTTTCTTTTGATTAATAGGTGAATAGATAAATTGATCAAATCTCATAACCTTGCAGGGCAGCCGGACTGGCGAGATCCTGAGATCATGCAACAATACATCTTGATTTACGGCTTTAAGATTATGTGTTTCTGGCCAAACTACAGTAGGGCCAGACCAGACCGATAAGGGGGTGGGCGCTGGTGAGAAGCGATCGCGGCCCCCGTATAAGTTAGCATAGATGCTGCTAGCATCAGTTATATCAGAACTGGAAAGTATTTATTCATTGAAAGAAGAGCAAAGAATGGAAAATATGTTCACGATAAGAGTTTGACTGCATTATATGGTTCGTTGATCCAATTGGTTGAAGTTTGCTTATGATATACGGTAATGAACAATCCACTCAGTATTTCTTGAAGGTGCCTGCCCTCAAACAGTTTCCAAACGATGACTTTCCAGATGATTCTCTGTAACAAACTATCTAGGGGCAATCAGGTTAAAAATGTCAGCAAGTAGCGATATACAACTGAGAAAATCAGCAAATCTTCACATTGTAAGTGCTTTGTTTGATATATCAAATCAACAACAATCCTGATAATTGATTAATAGCTCGAGCACTAAATGGATACGACGCAGTTGTTTTGTTTACCCAATGTAGTCTGATTAGAGATCTGATTAATAGCACGTAACACAAACGAGATTCTGAATAGATTACTCTTTAACGATGCCAAATGTAACAATGAATGACAAAAATACTGTTTTGGAAATTCAAAATGCCAAAGAGTTGATTGCATAATTACCTCTAAGTGCTGTATTTATCATTATGAATTCTATTTGATTACAACTTTCATCATAAATAAAACTGTTTTGCGATATAATACATTAGATGTTTTCAAACCATATAATCATGACGTTGGTTTTTACAAAAGTGGCTTTTTCTTTGTATTTTCCTTGAACTGCTTCACCAATTAGATGTTTGTAACAGAAATACTGAAACTGTTAGAGGGACAGCGAGGGATGGATGAGTAAAGGGAGGCAGAAACAAGCAATACTGCTTGAGAGAGAGTAGAAAACAAGTAAGACAGAAATAATAATGGAATGAAGAATGTTTGTGGTGCTGGGGGGTTTCTGAGGAGGAGTTTATCCACACAGTGTCTGTGGGTAAAGGAGGGCTGACAGCAGCAGCCTGCAGCTTTAATGAAAGTGTCTGTGGAGGGGAAAGGGTTTCATTAAAACCATATTGGAGGGCAACATCATTTCATCCTTCCAGCCCCCACAAACACACACGCGCACACACGCACACACACTCACTCTGGAGAGCTAACAATCTCTGTAACCTCCCTATCATCCCATTTCCTTGACTCTCTTTCATCTGTGCCAATCTGAAAGGCAGGGGAATCATTTGAAGCAATGCTAGGCGGATGTGCTCTGATACTCTCCTCGGCTTGTCCAATTTTTTTGTGCATAAAAAATATGACAGCCCATGTGGCGGCAGTTACAGCCATTGGAAACCTTCAGAGGAACAGACAAGTAAAGAATACAAGACAGCTGTATTGCATTTAATATGACTATTATGCCGTGGATGTATGGGAGATGATGGTTTCAACACTGTTACTGACTTTGCTGTCAAACACCATTATTTCCTAAACTTCCCGTGGAAAAGAGACGTCTGGCGCAAAAACGCCTGTGACATTTTAAAAGGATTAATGGAAGTGGGAATCATTATTTGGCAGACTTAATTTGACTAGAGAAAATGCAAAAAGAGGCAAGGAGGTTAGCTGAAGCTCTGATTTACCCGAGGACAGAGGGGGGCGTGGCCTGGGAGTGCCGAAATGCAGCCGAGGTTCGGGGAGGTGTTTTGATAGGCTGCTGGCAGAATTAAGATACAACAAAGGCAAGCAGATAAGGGCAGGAGGGCCGACTGCAGGATTGAGACGCAGCCACAGAGAGGAGATAGGGGGAGGGATGGTTGCAGTGGCAAGATAAAACCGAAGCCCGGAGCTGATAGATGAGGGCAGCTCCAAGGTCAGCCTGGGAGCGGCAGATGACTGCATACCATTATCACTCAGCCCTGTGCCACTGAGTGTGCGCTTTCATATGTCCATGTTTGTGAGTGTACAGGATGAACAGGTATAAATATGTATTATATGCAAACTATGCATGCATATTTGTATGTTATCTGACATTTTTCCACCAAAGTTCCATATCAGCAGGAGCGGGTGCTCTTCTATGAAGGCCACTACGTTGAACCTCCATGTTTTTACAGTAGCCCAGAATGGACAAACCAAACACTGGCTCTAGAGAGGGTATTTCATGTTTATTTGGACTGAATCGCACACACTGGTCATATAAGAACCAGTTCTTGGCCTGCTAACGTTAATAGGCCCTATGTCTCTTCATTAAAGGGTAAACAACAGAAGTAGGAAAATAGTAAAGTATTTGCTTTGGATGGTCTGATTGGATTGCTTTAACAGAAACATCACATTTAACACTTTCTCTTAACAGCACAGAAAGCATTTCTAAACCAATTCTAATCACTCAGTGTCGTTAACAAATGACTGCACGACTTGTCAGATAAACAAGCAATGGGAAGACGTCACCTTGGGGTTCAGCTGTGGAAGCAAGTTAATTAATTCATTCCCAACTTATTATTGTGTAAGAATTTGGGCTTATCGTTGCTTTAAAATGTATATTTGCCAACTAATTAGTCAACCTTAAATGAACATGGAACTACATCGCTGTGCGTGCAGAGGGGAACAGTCACTTTCACTGAGAGCTGAACCATGAAAACCATGCTAAGTATGCAGGTGGTATGCAGGGACGGCAAGCTCAAACAATGATCAAAACTTTGCACGGGGGAGGGAGGAGAGGAGCATAATGACGAGAAAGAGAAGGGGCAAGGTGAAGAGATAGAGGGGGAGGAAGGAAGAGGGAGTAAGAACTAAAGGAGAATGAAGAGGAGAGGGACAGGAACAAGAAGCCAGAAGAATACAAGGAGGAGGAGCAAAGGGGGAAGGGGAATTTAGGGGGATGAGGATAAAGAAAAAGAGGAAAAATCAGGAGCAGGGCAGGAAGGGATTAGGTGAAAAGATAAAGTAAAAGGAGTGGAGAAGGAGGAGGGAAGCAGAGGATGAGGCAGCAGAAGAGGAAGAGAGATCTAAGAAGAGATACCTAGAGAAGCAAGCATAAAAAAGATAAGAAGAAAGGATGAGAAGACGCTAAAGAGGAGGAGGTAGAGTAGAAAAAGTAGTAAAAAGAGAACTTTGTTCCTGCACATCTCTGGACGCCTTGATTCTCCACCTGTTCCTGAAGGCGCTCATAAATAGTCCACTTTCAACTGTTAAGTGGATGCTGTGCACATAATAAAGGGCCCAATGAAAGCAGAGAGGAGCAGACCTTTGAGGGAAGGGGAGCACAGAGACTGAAAGCTGGTGTGCACAGCCATCGTGTGTGTGTGGTCTGTCAGTGAGCAGTTTGTAATCCTGTAGAGGTGTTGCTGAAGGTGCCAAAACCTTGTTGTAATCTCCGTTTGACTGCTTGTTTTGCGTCAATCTTTCCGAACAGGAATGGCCGAACGTGTGCAGAAGAGGAGCCGGAGTCTGCAGCTCTTATTTGCAACCAGAGAATCAGGTCGGAGGGTCACCCCGCCAACGCAAGGATACACAAGATAGACCGGGTGTTGTGAAGGACAGAAAATCAAGTGGACAAGGTGCGAGTGCACAACCGTGCTGCTATCCAGACAGCAGTTTTACACCAGCCACTGAACAATGGCATCCTCACGCCTCAGCTCAACTCCTCTGCCCTGCCAGACGGACGCACACCAATCCTTCACCACCATGGTCAGGACACTTACAGGATGACCTCTGGCACTGGTGATTCTTCTCATTATTAATCAATGTCTTTAGTGTTGTTTCAGTTCATTGGTTAATTATTTAGTCAAATATTTCCAGTGTTGTCTTCAAAATGCTTGTTTTCTCCAACCCACAGTCTAAACCCAAAGATATTCTCTTTACAATGATACAAAACAGAGAAAAGCAGCAAATCCTTATATCTGACAAGCTGGAACAAGAAAATATTTGGCTCGATTATGCACAAACTTGCACAAATTGCACAACACTTGTTGCTAACTGTGTCCTGTACGGTCACACTACAACATGTAAAGAAAATAGTACTGGAGGTGAACAGCTCAGAATGAAACAATGGCTCCCGGTGGACTGACTGAGACCTGATCACTTTATATTAAAGTGATTTGTGTTTTCTGGCTCCCTTGTTGGTCAAATGCCTTCCTCTGTTAGTAGTAAGATTTCAGACATACTGGACTGAACAGCTTCAACAGCAACTACTAAAAACAAAGCTTACATCCATATACATTCAATGTAATGCACTGGTTCCACAATAATGTGTGAAACTTTCTGTAAGATACTGACTCAGGCAGGAAAAGGCTGTTTAAGGCAGGCTGGGGCAGATCTCAGGAAGATTTCATCACCGACTGCAGTCAGATATACCCCCACATAATACCATCACCACCATACAGAAGTGCTTGATACTGACTGGCACATAACTAATGTTACAAAAAGAAATCTGCTTCTCCTCTTCGCTGTAGGGTCCCACACTGTGAAACACAAGCAATAAAAAAAGCCCCTCACTGGCTGCCCACTGCAGTTTGATAGGTGACCTGCCCCGCATCTGCAAAAGCTGCGCTACTGTCAAACTGTTCCCCCAAACTAAACAGGAAAGTTGCTGTTAAAACTCCTGAGCAACTCGCCTGTGTGAAAAGTGACCAAGGATTGAGTCTTTTCAGCAAATTAAACCTTCAGCCACACTCAAATCACTGATGTCAAAGCAGGTATTTTACTTTTGACATCTGATGGAAACCGCAGTGATGTTCCTCTGAAGTTGACCTTTCCTCAACTTCTGAAAGCTGTTCTCTCTGCCAGGCGCAGCATCTTTTCCACCGCAAACTTCCCATGTTGATGCTGTGGGGCAACCGTGTCAAAGTCTCAACCGACTCAACATGAACTCCAAATCTCCTACATCACCACCGTCTGGCTCAGGGCACAACTCAGACTCATTCGCCAATTTATTGCTGACATTTACAGGAGGGGGGTGGAGAGTCAGGTGGTGTGTGACGATGCTTGTAGTGTCTGCGTGGGGAGGGAAAAGGATTCTAAATGAAACGCTGGAGGGAGGGGGGGGGAACCCGCAGCATCTGTGTGCTATTACATTACATTATCTTGTCAGACACAGACGATGAGCAAGTGAAGCGGCGGGTTGTGAACAGCGGCAGCGGCGTGTTTGTGGGATACAAGCACAAACGAAGAGATCGAGGGAGGGATCAAAAGAGGTAAAGATGTAATTGGAGTGCAGTTAATACTGCTGACAACTCAGTTTGAGGCTGTTTGCTTAGTTTGTCACTGCCAGCTTGGAGGCTAAGGAGGGTGGTGTGTGTTCTCCTCAAACAGAAAGATATCTTCATCATGCACAAACATTCAAACTCACTGGATGAGGATTAATTCCCTGACTAACCCAGCAGCAAATACACTGTATATCTGTACAGAGACATAAGATTCTCTCTAAAACGCTGGTAAAACTTCCTAAATGTTTGAAATTTACTGTCACTTACTCTTTGAATCAGATTGAAGTGAATAAAAAATGTCTACCTCCTTCTTTAATTTATTAAGCGATTTCCTGTCCTAACAGCAGAACAATCCCTCTTCTGAGGAGCAAATGGGAGGACCTCATTCTTGGATATGCATCTCTGGGTTATTTAATGTTCTCAGAATTAAAATGTTAATAAAAATCCTGCAGGATGAGATATATTTCGGTGGCACGGCAGACGTTAATTATAAGAAGGGGGGGATGAAATTAAGTCTGTGTCTCCATTAGTTACAGCTGGGGCTGACAAAGTCCACCCTATTTCTGAGAAAAGAACCCGTGAATCAGCCAATGTTTCACCCGGCCTCTGATGAAGGGCAGGACAATGTGAGGGGCTTAACAGATTGTTCGAGGGAAAAGGACAGCGTGGGGGATGGAAAGGGGGCCGGCACGCTACCAGGAGAGGGATAAAATAAAAAAGGTGATAGAGAGGGGGAGAAAGGGCGGGATTGGAGGGAAGTGAGATAGAGGGTGAGATGAAGAGAATTCGCAGAGAGAAACAGAGAGCTGTGGTGGAGAGAGAGACGAGACCAGGCAGGAATGAAATTTATTGATGCTTGATTTACAGTCCTGAGATTCACTGGGGAAACCAGACAGGAGCTGTGTGTGTGTGTGTATACAGTAGGATGTGTGTGAATATACAAGTACCAAACAGGGAATGGGTTGTCTAGACAGAATACACACATAAATGCCAAACCCTGAAAAAGGAAAAAAAGGAAAAGTACCCTGCTATTCAGACTGACCTGCTACTTTCTTACTACTCTCTGTTTGACACTTTTGCTGTGGTACAGTCATTTTTAGTCAACCTTGAGGCTGTGTTAGCCAGCATACGTTAGCATACATAACAGCATACATCGTGTTATTATGGTGATGAAGGCACTGAACTTGAAGCTGAAGGTCCTGATCTACATCTCCTGCAGTATCTAGTTGAATAAATCATTTTATTGATAGTTGAGGTACTGCGCCTTTAAATTAAGCCTCGCATACGTGTCTTCTGTGTGGCTTCTACAGTTTCCACTTTAACTCACGCTGAAGGCCTGTGCCATCTCTGAACAGTCAGAAGCTCACCAACCCATTTATTATCTGGTGAACAATAAAGCTAGTTAAGCATTAGCCACTTTTCAAACACACTCGGTTTATGTGGGATTTACATCCTGCCTCCAGAGCACTTCACTGACAGCAAGCCAGTACAGGAAAAGTGGCAACTGTTTAGATAAAGGTGCCGTTGAGCAAGAGCTGAATAACACATTAACGTGATGTATACAAATACCCATCATGCTCAATTGATCCACCAATCCAATCCCCTCCAGTGCAGAAAATCAGAAGCTGAGGAGCAGCAGGAGTAAAAGGAGGGAGGGTAACGAACCATGCGTGGGTCATTATTAGCTCACTTTTTGACCTCTCAACTAACTGTGACCTGAAGTAAGAAAAAGACCTCTGAACAATAGAAAAAGAGAAAGGGCTTGAAAAACACAAAGAGAAGCTTTAAAAATGCTTTTCAAAAGATATTCATACACAGGAAAAAAAAAAAAAAAGTTGTGCACAAATCTTTACCCAGTTCAAAACAGCCAGGAGGAGAACAAACACAAAATATTCTTCAGGAAGAAAAATATGAAAGCATCTTCCCCCAAACAAACCTCACCATCTCCATTTCCAGAATTCATGTTGGCGTTATTGACTAAAAAACACATTTCCATATTATGCACAGGTGCTACTCAAACAGGCCCCTTTGTGTGCTGATGTGATCTTCAGTACGCTCCTGGTCATCCTCCACTTCTGAAAAATGTGGTGATAACCTTTATAGCCTACCAGATGCTCCTGCTCTCCAGTTTCAGTTGTGAGCTGCATTGCAAGACTGTCCTTCCTCATCTGAAGAGGTGACATTTCTGAATGAGGCAGCAAAGACTCGCAAGTCAGAGCAGAGGGCAGTAAATGCATCACACCTCCCATCAAAGGAGACAACAACAAAAAACCCATTCAGGAGAGAAACACTTTGGCTCTTTTTTTCCATGACATTTTTTCCAACTTACTTGTCTGTTTTCTAAATTATTACATTTTCACCAAATTTCAGGCTCAAAAACACACACTGCCAGGTGAGATGACCTTTTCACCACTTTTTCCCCCATCGTCTGTTTCTCCATCAACAGCATTGCACTTTCTGTCACAGTCAACACAAAGAGCACATCTACAAAGTTTTTTGGGTTGACGCCATGTTGTTAAAGGTTTGGCTACAAAGCAAAGGGTTGAACACTTCTTCGATGATTTTTTTTGATGAAAAGGGACATGTGTGTATTAGGCCTTGCAGGGTTCCCACAGCCTATTACAGTGGAGGCCCATCGCCTCGCCTGAAATAAAATATATATTATACCTTTATAAAACATAACATTAAAGATGCAGTAGATAACTTTTATTCAAACAATAACCGTCATATTTGCTAAAACTTTCCTGACAGTAGTACATGAGACAATCTGTGAAAAAATCCTAATAGCATTTGCAAGAATCCCCCGCCCAGGACAAAAACAATTTATGAAAGTTACTGCAGCTTTAAGCTTTGGGGAAAACCAGCAAAGACCCCATCTCACACTGGCTTAAGTAACTGCACAGGTTAATGTAAGTATAAACAGTGCCAAAGTTCCAAATATCCTGAAAGTTGTAACAGGAAGCTGATATCAGGGATCTCGAAAGCAGTCACGCTTTGTGGCGAGCAAACAACTACTTTTTAACCAGTCAAACAACTTCTGCTGACAAGCTGCAGGAGTCTTTCTTCAGTGTCATCAGGTGGATGAGAATAGTCACTCAAATAACCAAAATGAGCCCACTAACTCAGAGCAATTTTAGATACCAAATGTAACAGAAGCACTTTTGGATGGGGTCAGTGAGCAGGATTTAATTCAGGAAATGAACAATCTGTTCTGAAGGACACCTTCATTCAAAGTACCATCTAAGGAAATGGCAGAGAGCTACATTAGTGAAGAAAAGAATTATTACCAAGTGTGCAATTGAAGTGTGAAGAGTGAGCTTTACCCTCCTCTCCTACCTGAAGACACTTCAACTCGTGGTTTAAAATGTGATTAGGCAAACTAATGGGGGGGTCCATGTGAGAGTGTGGTCGGGAGATGACGTACAGACAAAAGCATGAGTGACTTCCCTCTGACTTGACAGTGTTACATCTACATCCTCAGTGTTATTCAAAGTGATTCAGCCCGTTACGTAGATGTGTGTAAAAAGACAGAGCTGCTACTCCACTGTTGCTGTGGTGAGCGGGGACTGTACACAGGCATGTATGGAGAATGGCAGCCAAGTTTGCCCAGCTCTTAATAAAAAGTGCCACTGGCTGAGTTCCCGTTAGAGTTTTGGCCACGTGACGGATATAGTTCAGAGTAAATACTGGTTCTTCAAAGACACTTTTTCTGCTGTAACATTAACACCATTATTAAGTGACTTTAAATGTGAATTAGTTACTGTGTAATTTTCTACATGTCATCTACTTTTGTAAATTAGTAAAAAAGTAAAACGTCTGACAGAGCTGTGTGCTGATGCATTACTTCATTTATAGTGAAATAAAGAAAAAGCGCATTGCATTCAACAGCAGCCCAAACTACCTATAAAAGAGTGTTTGGAGGACTTTCTTTCTTAGTGCAAAGACATCTCTGCTGAGGAACACATATAATCTGGGTGGATTAATTGGACAGACTTTGAGCTTCTAAATCTTGTTAATGTCAGTCACACAGAGGCAAGTTAACTCCACTTGCCTGCCACTAATTAAAGGCAGATATGTGAGGCAAAAACAAACAGCACCATAGCCGTTATATATTAATGATTGCCACTTATCGTCATCATCATTATCGTATTACACTCTTTAATTCTGTTTTTTCTTTTGTAGTTATCCGTCATTCTCACCTTACATCCTTGTGAGCACTTATAAATAAGGATACCATTATAAATTCCAGACCAAGCCACGATAGGGGAGTGACGGGGAATATGTTGAGATAGTCCTTAAGTACATAAAGCCGCTGCTACATACGCTGTATGTTTGTATTTACCTGTGCACACAGCAGATAGAGCATAATATTCAAAGTGTAAGTCAAAGGTGCTAACAACCATCTAATTACCTCAGTGAGTCATGCAGCCTAGCTGTAACAGGTAATAGCACAGCCTCAGCACAGTGATTACAGCTTGTTCATGTTAATGTGATACTCTATTGATCCCAGCTGGGAGAATTTGGCAAGATGGATGAACTAAGTCGCTGATATTCAATCATTGGAAATTTCTGAAATTCTCCGCCAATACTGCTGAAACAATTACTCCATTAATCAATCAGTTTGAAAAAAACAAACTAAAATAGGTGCTGACCGTTATTAATTTTAAACTGATTAATCACTCTAGTCATAGTCTAGACATTTGCTTGTTATTGCTTTTTAAAGTAATCAATATTTTTAGTTTTTTACAGACATATCAATTAATATTTATAGTATTCTGTCATGATAAAGCAGCCTGATTGTCAGATATTTACATTCGCAACTAGTTAGTTTATCTATAGACAGTTTTATCATTTGAATTTCCACACAACTTACGGTTCCAAGACGTGTGTGAATATCGCTGTTAGAGCTGAAAACTGTTACTTGATTAATCAGTTAGTGTATCATGAGAGTTAACATGTATATTATGCTGTCCCTTTATCCTGATAACAGTTAGTTGTACAAGTGTTGTGAGTGATATTAGGCCTTGGCGGTAGATAAGCATAAATCAACAGAGCATATGGGCATATGGCAAACACAGACGCTCCACACGCTCTAACACAGGTCAACAGTGTACAGATCATGGCTCGCAACCACCAGATACTTCACTGATTCTGTTCATGTTATTGCACTCCAGTGATGCATCATTAAAATGCTAATATACTGCCTCCTGTCTATCTCTGCACACCAGATCCAACTACACTGTGTAACTCATACACAGTGTAAAGACAGTAACAAGACACTTATGTGCACAGTGAAATGCAGATTAATGAACTTCCACTGTGTTTTCTAACCACGTTAATTGGTGTTAAGAAAGATGCTTGTTAGCTGCCGTTAACACAAACGGTCCCGGTCCGCACTGTTCAGCCAGGCAGCGAGAGAGATGGGCAAAGCATTTTTTATTTCTCTCTTATTCCTCTCCAGCACCGACGCTGGGCTCGTTCAGTCTCCTCAGACGTCACCTCAGACACATCTAATCTTCTCAGCAGAGAGTAGCGTGGGCTCAACCTTCCTACGGTCAGTTAACCCAGCAAAGGCAGATTAATGAGAAATTAATCCCTTTAATTCACTGTAAAGGTCTCCTCTCCTTTTAACCAGATAAGCTGTTACCAGACTATGCCAGATGATGATAATAAAAAATGCCATTTATAAAAGGACCTTTATATTAAGCAGCATGTTCATCTCAGTGAGAAGAAAAAGGAGGTAAGATGGTTTTCTAAAGCTCATTCAATCTGTATCTTCAAACCTTTCAAAAATAAAACGTGGAAAATAACAGACCTAGCACTGAAATGATTAGCCCATCAAGTTATTCGTTTGTCATCAGAAAATCAATCAACAACTGTGTTAATCAATTCTCCTTTTATGTAATTTATCAAGCAGAAATGTCACACATCGCTTGTTTGAGCTTCAACAAATCCTTTATTGACTTCTTCTGCCATTTTCTAGACTAGACAATTAATTCAACAAATAATCACTAAAGGCTCACAAGGCTAATCAATAATGAAAATAATCTGGAGTTGCAGCCTTAAAACAGAAACAGGAACAACTCAGATACACTTGATGAACTAATAAACAAAACTTTTTAAGCAATATTTTTTTCTGTTGGCAGGGGAGTTTCACCAAGTGAAGCTTAAATAGTTTCTCCCATCAAACTAGGTTTCCCCATTTGTTTCCGGGAAGCGTAATTAATCATTCAGGAATAACATGCACAACACAAAGTGTGTGTGTGTGTGTGTACATACGAGACCCACACTCTACACCCGATCCTGCAGCGCCGCACGTATTGGTAGGTGGCCTTTTCCTGATTTGGCTGCCATGTCATTAGTTTGTTATCAGCTCCTGGCTTACAGGTGACTCATGCACACAATGAACAATGACACCATACATCAACCGGTTGCCTGGCAACCAGCATAGCTCTGACTGACTATGCAGAAAGGAGAGGCTGATAGGAATCTTGGAAAAGAGCAGACACTGTGGGGAGCATCA
The DNA here is from genome assembly GCF_004916995.1 of Morone saxatilis. Lineage (NCBI taxonomy): Eukaryota > Metazoa > Chordata > Actinopteri > Moronidae > Morone > Morone saxatilis. Next base: position 3,064,379 of record NW_023339674.1, read on the forward strand.
TTTTACAAAACTTTATTTCAGAAACTCCACAGGGCATCAAAAGTTACATGAAAGCACAAACTGGAAACTAGATGAGACTGTGGTTCATTCTCCCTGAAGTACTTGGTAAGCAAAGATTGTGCTTGATGCAACCAAAAAGTCATGATTGAATTAAGGAAAAATAAAACGGCTATTAAGCTTCTGCCAGATGACGGCAGACAGGACTGGCCATCCCTGTTTAAACTTTAGGGTTGAAACGATTCTTGGTTAATTGAGTAGCTCGGTTACTAAAAATCATCCGATGCATATTCTTTGCATATACAGCCATACAGCACTACGGTGTTTTTGCACGGGATGATTACTGTCCGCACACGCACAGAGAAAGAAAATAGCGAGGGGCGAAGAGACACAGTGTGTCTGCTGTAAACCCGCTGACTAGCTGCACAAGAACCACACACCATAGTAACCTTAATGTTACATACCAGGGACTACTTTATTTTCTGTGGCACAACAACACACAGCTATTCAGTAACTATGGTAATATAACTATGGTATTATACACCGGGAAAGACTCACTTCCAACAAAAAGACGGCACAGGTTACCCACAAGCCCACCTTTCTTAAAGGGGACGGCTCTGCTGGTAACGCAGGTTAGGCTGTGGGTGTGCTAAGCAGAGGTGGAGGAAGGATCAGATCGTTTACTGAAGTTGAAAAACGAATATCCCACTTTGAAAATACTCGACCACCAGTACAGTGGGGTTGGAACAGAAGCCTTTCCCTCCGCTGCTGAAAGAAATCCTTGAGAAAACTCTGAAACCGTTTAACAGACCTGTCTTACTTTCTCCACTGTACATTTACTATTTCTATAATGTTGCTATTGCTTCAATAAAGCAAAAGTTGTTCTTAGTCGATTATTTGATTAATCAATACCTGCAGCCCTAACCCACTTCTTGTAGGGACTGAACAGAAAGGCTTTCGAGCGGTCTGGAAATCTTTCTATTCACCGCCATCGCCCAGCGGGTGGAAAACAGTGTCATTGTTTTGATGTACCTGTAAATTCCTGCTCATTCAACGGATGGAGTAGAAGCCTCTGATCTATGCCTTTACAATGCTTTGGCCTCAAACACTTCCCCGGCACTTTCTGTATGTGCTTGACAGTAAAAACATCCAGCAGTTTAGAGAGTAAAAACAATCATTTCTCTAACTAAAAGCCTCTTTTTTGTTGTCTCTGCCTCACATGAAAAAAGACCATGATATCGATTCACATTGTTTTGGTTAAACACCCGACTCAAATGGGACAAAACTGTGGGAATTCAAGGAAAATGTCATAAATTGCATACATCGTGGAGACACAGCAGTATAGTGTAAGCATAAAGCAAATGTTATGTCCTTAGTTGTTGTCATAAATAATTCCACAGAAGAGCCTGTTTTTAGGGGATCAGTTCAAGTTACTAAGTTATTAACCAGCGTTTATATTGTGGATGGGGAGACCTTTTTTGTATATTTTATAGTTTTATTATACCTGAGGGATGACATAAATATAATAAAGGTGCTTTGTGCTTTCAACACATTTTGGTTTTATTTTCTTATGCAACAAGGATTCAATAAAAAGGCTTCAGATTCTGAATCATAATTAAAAAACAACATGTTATGTAACAGTCAGAATTCTGTGGTTGCAGTGAGCATGTATTAATCAGTACGAAAACGATCTGATGTAAAACAGCCACGATCCTCCTGCCAAATAGGTCAATCACTCTTAATTTGCCAAAACAACTTTTTTCACTCACTAAGGTTTTAATTTCTTTATTTTCTTCTTAAATCAATTGCTTTGGCTTACTTCCTGCCCAAGTAAAACAAATGCCCTCAGAGCTAGTCCAGCAGTCCCATGCTTTCCAGTGTGACTTCCAAGTTAGATACCTGTGGTTTCCCTCCATTGTGTTGTCAAACCAGTGTTAAACCATTTTCACACTGACGGAGCCAAACCAAAGCCTGTTTTCCTGCCAACAACAACAGCTGCCATGGCAGCACACTGGGAGGTCCACTTTATAGGAGCAGGTCACAGCAATAAGGACATTTTGCACCTTATGCTCAACTCTGTGTGCGCACATGTATATGAGAGTGGGTGTCCTGCTGGAAGGAACTTCATCACATAACAGCACGCAGGTAAAGACTGCGCTCCGACTGCCGCTGGCGTTGCTATCCTACAGTCAATTTAATAGAAACAGGCAGTTATTTGAAATTAAATGTCAGGAAAAGTGAACTGATGGGGCATTCATTCAGCATAAGCCTTATTTTAGTGCTGCTTTATGGCACTCAAATTCCTTTAAAACCATTAAGTAATAAAATACAAACAAAAATGTGTGCTTGTGTTGCCCACCGTGTGTGTGTGTGTGGTTTTGGTCAATTAATCCCAGCACACCTACCAATTCATCACCATAATCCTCAAATACCTCTACACCACTGGCACAACCTATACTAGGTTGCTGAGCCAGCTGCTACCACACTGGCACACACACTGATTAAGATTAAGTCTACTTTCTGGAGCTGAAAAAGCTGTAAATCTTAGGTTTACAGCAGAATGAGGGAGCGAGGGGGGGTGAGAGATCACACTCCAGTGCATCGCTTCAAAGGAAACTTCAAAATAGTGATGGAGCACATGGGAGACCAAACCCCCCGCCAGGCAAGCCCAGTCCGGGACAGCACAAAGTCTGCACGGTTTAAACTCCAAGGTGCATTCACACAGTCTCTAAATGATAACACTGCAGTTAATGTGTCCAATCATCTGTTACACACTTCTTTATGTTGGTGATTTGTGAGGCCATTCTCTGGGGGGCTGCAGTGGGAAAGGGCACAAAGTAGTCCAACAATACATATTATCAATATTTTACATTTTAATATCAGGGATAGTTGGCAAAATTACACATTGTACTTTTACAATTGTGGTGTTCTCTTTAGTTCAGCATCAGAAATAAAAACCCAGATCACAATCACTTCAGTAATCTTTAATTTATCTTCAAACCAAACTGGCTTCACTGGAGTGGACAGTAAAACCAGTTTCAAAAAGTTGATGCTTTCCTGATATAAGTCGCCGTTCAGTCAATCACACTATCACCGAATACAGCCGTGGGCCACAGTTAATCCTAAAACACCTCATTTCGTACTCTGCCAGAGATGCTCATTAGCTGATAAGCGATAATGGGAAAAACGACAGGATTTTAAACGGAGTTCTGTGAAGACTCCACTCACCCGTATTCTCCGCATCGCAGCCACAATCTCCACTCTGCTGCTCGGCCGCGTCACATCCAGACTGCCGATGTACTGTCGCCGGAGGGGGGGTGAGAGATGATAGGCACATTAACACATTAATGAAACAACAGTTGGCATTCATTTGGTTTTTTATTAACGTCTGGGAAACACTTCAAGTGTCCACTGAAGGTAATGATTAACTCTGGACAACTTCAACCTCTCAACTAGCCTAACAACTTGCTTCACTAGCTCTGTCTTCTGAATAGAAAGCCTTTAGAGGGAAGTACAGTGTCTCTAAATGTGTTTGTGGACATGTTGTCTAACGAGGACAACAAAAACACACGTTATCCGTGAGTAAGACGTTAAAGGCTGACGCAGGCTTATTTAACGCCTCACAGCTGCGTGTGAACGTAACGTTAAAGTTACCTTTGCCTCGAAGTTGATCCCATGCTGGAACGCTTCCTCGTTGTGCAACGGGATCCTCAAATCATGCCCATCATCAACCAGGTTATACTTGGTTTTTGCAGGCATTTTGAAAAAAGTAATTACTATTCCACACTACCAGAGGAACCGGAGGAAAACAAAACCCGAGTCGGGTCGGTTTAACCGGCAAGTAATCCAGGAAAAACAATTCCAAAAAATCCGGTTAGTACATGTTCTCCATCGCAGCGAACCGTCCCGGCGTTGCGGCGCTACTACACCGCCCTCAACAGCGGCCAAGTGGCGGCAAGTGGTTCGGCAGCGCTCCGGTGAACCGCTGTCCTGCTGGTACTCTCCGCAACAGCTTCCAAACACACGCAGGGCCACCAGGAAACAGCGACATACGGGGGACAGATGTGCTTTCCCGACTTTTTCCTGCTGTGAGTGTGGAAGTTGGCTGGGTCCTGCCTCCTTGCCCTGGACTCCCCCCACCCCAACCCCCACCCGCATGGAGGGAGGGGTGTGATTGGAGGAGTCCGGGGATCCCACCTGTTTCCATTGGAACAGAGGCGCACCGTGGCTCCTCTGGAGGAGGGGCTCAAAGTCTGGTACCTGCCCCCTCTCTCTCCCCTCCCACCCCTCCCCGACAACACACAACACATACACACACACACACACACACACAGGCAAACAGAGGCGTGGTGTCACCTCCTGTATTCCCACCATGATTCATCTTCTATTCTGTAAACATTGGCTTTGCTATTAACAGAGGTGATACAATAACTTAAAAAGTAGGTTTTTTTAGCACAATATGCTCGTTAAGAAAAAGAAAATATTGGCTAATGCTGAGTGAAAAGATAACATATGAGATTGTTATTACACTGTAGTAATTCAACTCAAATCCAGTCTGTTCTGATGAGAATAAGAAATATTAATATAGCCTTTAGATGAGGTTGTAGCGCTCACAAACCTCTGTCTCTGAATAAAATAAAAAGGGCAAGGCTACCAACTAGTGGCCATGCCTGTTAGCACCTATAGAGGTAAATGTGAGAATAAGGAACTATCCACTTTCAGTTTCTTTACAATGTTTTATCCCCTTATCAATATATAAACCCCTTGATATACACTTTACGTCCCACAAATCTCTGAATGTAATTACTCATGTTTCCCCGTTTGTCACATTAGTGGATTAGGCTGCTTCAGTAATCAAACATGTAAGGACAAACTGAGAGACATAACATCTAAATCCTCACTTTGGTCGTTTGAGGATTAAATGCAGCTTTCTAACCTTAATTTTATGAAAAGTCCTGTAACATCAAAATGAGACTTAAAAAAAAACACTGACAATAATTGCATCAGTAGGAGTCTTGACATATTTAAGATGCAGAACAATTTCTTTCGTATAAAATATAAAAAAAATGTTATCAGCTCAAACAGTCTGGTCAAAACATGCAGCTGCCAACAAACATGTACAATGATGATGTGCTGGTGTTAAAAAGGATCCTTCACACTGAGCATCCTCCACATATTCTGTTCAAGCATCTGGAATAAAAGCACCTCCAGTACGAGAGACCTTCCATAAACCGAGGATTTGTGCTTTGTAGACACAATCCAGCTGTGTTCATGTTTAATGCAGTTGTCATGTTGTATAATGCACAGACCATCTGTGTCACCCTGGGAGCAAAGATGCAGCGCTCCCCTAAAGGTAGTCCCAGGCGGCGAGGGAAGGGGAAGTGGGGCAGCAGTAATGCACCTCTTTGGAAAAGTACTGCTGCTAATGGTGTCCTCAGGGTTTTATATGATAGCAGGATGATGCTGCACGATTTACTTTTACCGCTCTGGGTTCAAAACTGGCTACCGAATCTTGTCATGTAACATTTGGCTCTCCCTCTCGATTACCGCTCTCGCTGTTGAATGAAAACCTCATCATCATCCATCAAAATCCGTTCCCTTATAGAAACATTTTAAACCTAGCAGCTTGACCATTTTAAAACATACGAGACAATCTCCGAGCTTTGAATGACCTCAAGTTCCCAAGCACATATTGACATTGATGCCCACACAGCATTTATATTATCGCCTCGTTTTATTATTCATGCAGTATTTTGAAGGCTATCTCCATAAAAACTGCTGTGTCACACTATTTTTGCCCAAAAGTCCCCGAGGTCATGACCACCTTGCTCTCATGGAAACAAAACAGCTTGATGGCAGACGAGAACAGCTGCTGTCTCTGCATGAGGAATTATTCCTGAACACAACCATAGTTCCCCTCTGAGGGACCCCATGTGCTCTTAAGGCTCTTTTAAAAAAAGATAGAGAGCAACCTAATCCCTGCCAGGTCTTCAAATACATGTTGATCTGTTGATTAGGGCTTTGGCTTCTAAAGCATATGCTCCTTACATGAAGTAGGGTTTGGAGATCAGGGCACAATAACAGCATGGTTCCACTTAAAAGCCTAAACTTGTAAGGCTTTCACAGCCACATAGCAATGGCTGCAATACTGTAGCATCTTTCAGCAGAGAACTGACTGAGCTGTACCACGAAAGCTTTTTACAATCTGGGCAGACCGCAGCCTGCCAGCGTGTGTCATTGAGTCAAGGGAGGTCTTTATTTCTACTCAATACCACTAATCCTACATGAGAGTTACATGTATTAGACAAATCACATTTAATGATGTGTTTGCCCTCATGAGGATTTGCTGAAACTGTAACTGAGGTAAACCGTGTTAGGCCCTGTATTGGTGACTTGTCTAAGGTGTCTTGCCCAGTGCATGCTGGGACAGAGACCAAACACAACAAGTGGTTTTGGAAATGAATGGATGGTTGGAAGGAGCATGCAGGATTTGATAAATGGACTGTACTTATGTAGCTCTTGTCTAGTCTTTCGACTCCTCAAAGCGCTGTATACTACATGTCACATTCACCCATTCACACACACATTCACACACTGATGACACAGCATCAGCAGCAGTTTGGGGTTCAGTATCGTGCTCGAGGACCCTTCGACATGCAGCGGGAGGAGCCGGGGATCGAACCGCCCAACCTTCCGATTAGTAGACTCCTGAGCCACAGCCAACCCAGTTTAAAACTAAATTTAAAACTATTTCAAATTTAAAACTATTTACAAATTTAAAAATTCAGTTATATGATCATATTCTACACGATTCAGGTACATGGTGATAAGTGACATATAACATTTGGGGGTGCAAAAGCCACTCAAAGCTACCTGTGCAGGTCCTTGTAATGGACACTCAATAGCTTACTCAGTAGTGAGCAGTAAGTGGACACTCTTTTCATCATCTTGTGTTAACAGCTATAGAGTCGCTCTCAACTTTAATTTTCATATCTATAAAATGTAGCACATTGCATTGTGGGATTTTTGAGGGCAGCATATAGTGGATACATTTACACAGTCAGAATTCAGACAGTAAATGTAGTTCACTATAGTAAATAGGGAGTGATTTTGCACACTGTCTGAGACTATTATGTAATCTGAAAACCCGTTTTCCTCTGTCCACATTAAGGTGTTTTTTTTCAAATCCAAGAATTCTCAAAAATGCTCTGTTGAGTGGTTTAATCTGAACACACCAGCCTCATGTTTCAGTTGGAATCGGAGCTTTGGTTTTCTTTTGGTGCCAACTCCTTTCAGTGTGAGGTCAGTGTGTCAGCAGGAGCCCTAAAGCTTAGATACTCTCTCTTTGGCATCTATATCAGCCACAAGCAACGGCAAGCTCACGCACAAATGAGTGTGTGAGTATAAGACTGCCTGCGCACACATCAAGGCGCACACACACACACACACACACACACATACACACACAGCCTTACACCACTTGAGGGCCTCTTAAGCTGAATTAATAATGGCGATTTTCACAGAATGTGGGGCACATAACTAAAAGGAGTAGATCTCCTAGGAGAGTTTCAGTGAAGACAGACAAGAAAGGAAGTAGTCGGACAAATGATGACAACAATACATTTCTAATTGTGCCTGAAGCAGTGTTACCACATGGAATATTAACGGAACAGAGAAACTGCAGCTCACACTCAAGGGTAGATTACTGCAGATATAATCTGCCTCTGATACACAAACAAAGCCAGCAAAATCCATTATCTGCATACATACAAGGCTCTTACAACTCAGTGTTAATTAAGTCATCTGCTTGGACTACAGTTGAATGATTATTTGTTGTGTTTGTTGAGGCACCAAATGGAAAGCTGAGCATACATTCAAAACGGATGTCCAGCATAGTATTTATTTCAATACTTCCATTTAGTAATGTAATTAGCCCAAAGCAGAGACCTGTAGCAGGCTGTAAACATGTTTATTTCTGCTGTAAATTTGGGAATTTTAACATTGGAGCTTATGGAAATTGACTTGCTTTTGGTGCCAGCCTCAAGTGGCCATTTGAAGCTGATGGGAACATCTTGCAGGAAAGTTAGAGTTGGATTTACCAGATTTACTGTAATTCATCCTGAGGGGGACGTGAATGTCTCCACAAAATTATATAGCAATCCATCAAATAGAGACATTTCACTTGAAATCACACATGATGAAAAGTCAGAGGATCTCTAAAGTCAGTAGGATTTATCTTAAGGGCACTGTGAATATTTCATGGCCATCTATATAATGGGTTGCTGGGATATTTTGATCTGAACTGAAGTGGGGACCAACCAGATTATTTCATTTAAAGGATTTTTTTTTTACAAAACTCAAGTGAGTGAAAATAAAACTTTAAAAAAGCACATTAACTGTTGTATCTGAAGAGCACTTACATTTTCCTTAAGACCCCCTGATGGTCCTGATAACCACTGAGAGACTACTGAACTGAGCACAATGTTTCTTTTTATTACATATTTATTTAATACAAGCCCAACTCATGTTTTGCCCGCTTTCTTCAATTATTACACTTCAGAAAAAAGCATTTCAGATCAGATTCAGCAGAGTTGTGAAGTGAAAACGGAAGCTAAGGGTGACACCATGTGGACACATTATGAATTGCAGAATATTTCCACTTCTCTGACAAAAAATAATCTATTGTGTGAATTCACAAAGGAAATTCAGAAAGAAAAAAATGTATACATTTATAAAAGTGTCTGCACAATTAGATCTCTTAGTTGTATTTTTTTTACTTTTACAGATAAGATCAATGAAATCGTCTGACAGAAGTGAGTAACGAGGTAGTGCACACACCTGTGTGAAAACTGCACAGTTTCACAATTTATCATCAACTGATTGACTGATATGTCTTATTATCAATGTGAATAATGCATATCATACATTTGTTTTATTGCATCCAGACAACATAACTGAACATAACATAACATAACTAATGATGTTTCTTTTCACACAGAGGCTATCTCTTTAATTAATTGCGATTCTACGATTTAACTAACAATTAAAAGAAAAGAAAACATTTATTTGCACATTATAAACAAATAAAAGTGATTACATCTCTGTTGCACTGCCTTTAATTAATCACCAGTGTCAAGAGTACTATACGACACTGTATGAGCTACTGCTCCTTTATGAGTGACCCTTCCTTCCCTTGGATCACTGAGTGTTGGGTAACAGTAAAAATGTGTCACTTTGTTGCTTGGCAGCCAGAGGACTCTTTTATAAATGACTAAATTAATTTGTATTCAGCCAGCTTCCCCTGGAGCCTGAGGTGCAATAGATTTGTTCTTCCCCTGAACTGTTTCAGATTATCTCCGTCTACCGAGCACATTGTGTGCTTCAGCCTTAACAAGCCTATGAAACTGTCGCCACAAATCAGAGCAAGGCTCTTCTGTTGTGGGCCTCTCGACTCAGTCCGGTGCCTAACGCGCTGCAGTAAACCTATCAAGGCCAAGAGGTGTGATTCATTTTCAGTCTGATATAACAGCCAAGGAGAAAAGTCTTGATGACATATGTCTGCACACTCACACACTCACACACACACACAGTCTGAGATACACACACATAATAACTCCAGCACACTGTGTAGTTGGATTGGAACACTGAAACTTGTTGCTGTTGTTTTATTTTGTGTTATAATAAATGGGAACAAAAAAAGTAGTAAACTGAAAATGATATGTATTTTATGTAAGCTACCCGGTGTCAGCCATCCATGTTCAAAGGCTGAGGACTCAAAGCATCCTGGGGATTTCTCTCGTTTCCATTTCCTGCGCCCTTTGACTCTTTTGACTCATTTGTCTGTCTTTTTTTAAACTTTACCTACTCAAAATGTCTGTAAAGCTATTTCACACTCCAATTCTACTTTTATCTTTTTCTGACTTACTGTCATTTCAAGCCTAAGATCAGTTTGTACACGTCAACAGCAGATATTTGCTGATGTTTAGGTGGAAGTTTTTTTTTGTGGTTATTTGTTAGAAACAGTTTCAGGGACTTTGTGTCAAACCAAACCTCGACACCAACACATTTTTTATCAAGACAATGGACGGAAGCCTCGGTGGACCTCAAAAGACTGCCGTGACCCGGATTCGAACCGGGGTTGCTGCGGCCACAACGCAGAGTACTAACC
>NW_023339674.1:3074554-3078168 GCF_004916995.1 Morone saxatilis
CACTATACGATCACGGCGAGCTAATCCCGGGGTGACATCGACGCAACGGCACTCTAGAGTGTTGCCTCATACTTCACGTCGTACGGAGGAGGAGGAGGGATTTGTTACTGTAGATTATTAATATTTTTATTACAAACTGTTGTCACTCAACATGTGATGATTCTCAGGATAAGGAGCGTCTTTTTATGGCTTCTTCTTCTTTTATTCACGGACTATCTGCCTCACGTGACTTCTCTCTGTCCAACCCCTCAACTCCCATGTACCAGTGAAGTATGTGTGTGTAAGTGTGTGTGTAAGTGACCTTTTATAGGTTAATTATATAACAGTTAGCTTGTAATTCAAGGTGAAAAAGTAATTTGAAAATGTCCCCACAGAAATATTACTGTATATATCTTAGTGTATTCACCTCACTCCGTTCATTCTGTTAATACTGTTCATAATGTAAATATCTCACCAATATATTCATATATATATATATATATCTATAATTATTATACATAATTTTGAACATATGTCAATCACTCTGCACTTTACTACTTTGCACTTCTGGTTAGATGCTAACTGCATTTCGTTGTCTTGTACCTGTACTTGTGCAATGACAATAAAGTTGAATCTAATCTAGACTAATCTAATATGTATTTATATATTTCCATGTTATGCAAGAAAATAATACAACTTCCTGTTCTGTAAATGCTTTAATCAATCAGTGTGATCGGATTATTTACAATGATTATTGTTGGTATACCTTATTTTCTTCCCATATTTTACTTTAAGTTACAATTTCTTGTCTTTCTTAACTAATTACAACATGCAGTAAAATGTAGCTTGAGTAACTGATCAACTCTCCTGGCCCAGCCAATCAGAGCCGGAGTTTTCCCAAACCCAGATTGTGTCTGTGCGGGCCGGGGCAGGAGCTGGCTGCTGGGGAAGACCTTAGAGGAGCAGGCTTATTCACCACAGTCCCGAGGGAGCCCCGTGGCTTGGAGACAGTGAGGTCTGAGCTGGGTGTGACTGAGTGCATGTGCTCATGGGGGTGCAGGTGTGTGTGGTTGTCGTGCTGATGCTCAGTGTGCCCGCTGTCGGCCTTCGCATGGGCCTGCTCCTCCACAGCGGCAGCCTGCAGCGGGAGAGAACAGAGAAAGAGACAGTAAAACAAAATTATTCATTACTGCAACCTTTAAAAAATCGTCTCTAAAAGCCTCCATTAATCTAAATCTCAGGATGAATATCAAAATGTCAGAGATGCAATAACAGATTGGTACATGGATGAAGAGAAGTAGTTTGTTACTCGTGCAGATCAGATATATTAAGTGTGTGGTGCATCGCTGCAGTTGAAGCTGGTACCTGAGGTTCGTAGATCTCACACTTCACCTCTACAGGCTTCCGAAATGAGCTGTTCTTCTTTCCAACAGGTAGTCTGATTTCAAACTCGTCCTCATTGGCTACGTGTGAGCCCAAACAGAAGCCTTTATGCTGAGAGCAAAGAAATCCAGAACAGTTGAATAGCCTGGATTTACAATTACAAGTACAAGCAACTACCGACACAGCTAAGACTAGACGCACAAGTCTGAAGAACTTGTGCTGATTCAGTACAGTAAATCGTGTATTAAAACACTCTTAATACATATGTGTGTGTGACTCACAGCAAATTGACAGTCCATAGGTCGGCAGTCACTCAGTTCACTGGCATCTGTTTTCTTTGAACACACCGTCTCCACAATGGTGAACTCCACAAAGTAGGATGGACCAACTACCCACTGACAGACAAAGACATCATACTGACGTACATGTGTATACGTATTTATAACACTCCTATAAACTGCTTACCAAAATAATAATTAGGTGGCAAAGTTTTTAATCAGTCAAGAGAACTTCAATTTTCTCACTCAGTGTGTTATGACCAAATATAATCAACCTGATAAAAGTGCCACTGCTGCACATACAACATCAAAACCCATCCCTGATGATTTTCAAAGTAAAAAGAAATTAGTTAGACATTAAGTAGCCAATCCTTTGAAGAGCACAGAAAAATAAAGGTATAGCCCTAAGAAGGCTAGAAGGATAAACCTGATAAGAACCAAAGAACAAGAGACAGATCGTCTGTATGTATTTTTGCAAACATGAACCCTAATCTCTGGCCATAGATACTCCGAACAAATATTATTAAGTTATTACATTTTTTAATTGTTTTCTTAACCTGTGAACTGGCTTTTGTGATGTTCTCCAGAGTAAAGTAGTTGGTCAGGTGGCTCTCTTCGTTGAACCTCTGCAGAGAGAGATTGGCGGTCTCCTTGACGACGGGCTCATTCAGGTTGTCAGCTGTGGGACAGTCCGGACACACGTCCACCACTGCAGTGGCGGGAACTAAACAGACAGAATTAACAGCATCAAATCGTAGCTGAGGCTGTTAAGGATTTAATCCTGGCACTTTATACAGTGACAGGTACTCCTCCCCCAACCTTCATCCTGCAGTGTGAACCCTTCCAGCTATCCTCAGCATCCCTCCCTTCCCTCTGGTAGCTTGCTTTATCCAAATTGTGAAAAAATAAATAAAACTGATAATTTTCAAAAGCAACCCTGCATTATCATTCATGGATCCTTCGGGAGGTATTATTGGACAGAGCATAGAGAAACAATTCAATGTATATCAGCATCTTAATTTCACACCTCACTAGTGGTGAAGAAGCTAAGTGGAGAAGTGCCAACAAAATAGACTTGCAATGTGTTCTATCACAATGTGTTTTTGTGTTATCCTGTAATGAAGCAAGAATAATCCCAGATGAGTCTGAATGAGTCCGTCCGTCTACCTTCACGAATTGCACAGGAGTAGTGTTGAAGTTTGACTTGAGAGTCGACGTAGGCAGATATCTCACATTCTCCATACACCTGAAGGATGCAAATACACAGATGTAGGTGTACAGAAGAGCCATTTTTGGTCAAAAATAAAAAGCTGTCGGAAGCTACAAAACATATTTGAGCCTTATAATTCCAGTTTCTTTTTTTAGATTTGGAATCCATTGCACCAGGAAATGGATTTAGAATTTTGACTGATACATTTAAAAAAAAAAAAAGCATAATTTCACTTGCAAGTGCTAAACAAAGCAGAACTTTGGCATCAGTCTAAAAGTATATTTAAAAATGCAAATTATGTTAGGTTGAGGTTATTTTTAAAAGTGAGGATACGCCACCCTGTGGTACTTACTGGAACATCAGCAATATCTCTGACTTCACATTGTTTCCATGGTTTCCTGCTGTTGATGTGGCATTTGGTCTCCATGACATCAATGGTCAATTTATAGAGTGACCCACCTTTCTCCTACATGCATACACACACACACAAACACACACGCACACACACAGAGTTGGTTTTACATTTCTCTGCAACCACACTTAACAAGATGCAATACGGTGTAGAACCCTGTTCAAACTTTTGTGCACGTATGTGTGTGTGTGTTTGTGCAAGAGTTCACCCTCACCTTCTCAGGAGTGTGAGAGAGGTCGTACAGTCTGTTCAGGCTCAGGATATATCCGTGTGTCCGGTCCTGGTTGATCTGCTCCAGGGCCTCTTCCGCCACCCTCACCACCTCAGAGCTATTGCAGCCTGGAGGGTCTGA
>NW_023339674.1:3078268-3089680 GCF_004916995.1 Morone saxatilis
GCTCCTTGCCAGATACATGAATGGCTTCACATCGAAATGTCATGTCATCAATATAGTGGTTGCACAAAAACACACAAGCTCACTACAACCTCGTAATCATGACATCCCTCTAGCCATGGTGGCCAAATCAAATAAACCACACACAAACACCACATCCCACAACTGTGCTCACTTCTCAGCCCTACAGATGCTGAGAGCCTCCTGTGTATGTTCTCTTATAAGAGCCATATCACTACAACAAACACACAACAACTAGTTACTTGAACATGTATTTGTTATTTTCTTTAAACCATATAATGGAATTTTAACCCAACCACACATAGTTCATCTAGCAGAAAACATAGTGTGAAGACAAGAGAGGCCACCAACTACTTATATCAAACAGCAGAGTTAAACGAAGTGTAGAACCCCTCTTCGTTTCAGAAAACCTTTTTTGCCTGCACGTAATGTGTGTTTGTGTGACCTAGTATTGATTTGTCAAGAGTTTCATCCTCTTCCTATATACTCTTTCTTCTAGTCCCGAGTAGTGAGCAGACTTCACATTACCAAGTTCCTGATCAGGCCTTTCAGATCATGGACTTTATACCTTCGTTCAGCCTGTGCGTCCTTGGTTTTGGGAACTCTGCTCCAGGCGTGCGTTCGTGGGTTCAGCCAACCCTTACTCGCACGCACCTCAGACTGCTTTATTGCAGCCTGGAGGCGTCTGAACTGGCTCCCCCCTCCCCTTGCTGCCAACAACCAGACGAGCAGGCACCAGTGCTAACAGTACATCTAGCACTCAAAATTTCGCTCCCAAACCATTAACACACACATTTCACTCCACTAAACAGAGTTGAGGCTCGTAGTCAAAAATAACCCTATAACAATTATCACTCACAAAAACTTGAAAAACCCTAAGTTCTCATGGTTTCACGAATTATTAACTTTACAATAACACAGACCGCTGGTCTCGCCTAAATCCCTTTTCCGCAAGAACCTGTAATCCAGTCTTTTCCAAAACAAGATTTGGACAGGACATGTGACGACTGTTGCTGGACTTTCCCCTCGTTTCCCCAAAGGTACCGAGCAAACAGCTGTTATCTTGCTGACCTCGGTAGGCGCGCACCGCCAAATGCCGCTGGCTCCAGTCTGACTGAAAGAGTCATACGTGCACTGGGGAACAGGGGAATTTAACTAAACTTACACAAAAACCTCAAATAGATACCAGTACACCTTTTACCTCCTATATAGATATACTCAAAGAGCCAATAAGGAATGCCTCTCTTCGTAAAACCTACTTGCTACTGTTTATGTATTCGTTTAATGTATGCCCAGTAAATGGACACTTGTGTGCAACAAACACCTATCTCAGCTGGCTCCCTAATCGAACTACCTGGTTTGACAAATGCTTTCTTCATCTTCCTTTTAACTGCGGAGACCATTCAATGATAACAGCTTTGGATATACACACTGAGAGTAGGTGCCCCTCTTGTACCTTTTGAGTTCTCTCCTCTCCTGCCAGGTCCTTATCATATCTGTCCTCTGTGGGACTGATACCCTTTCTCGTACCACACATAGCCATCACACCACGTGAAGACACAGTCATCCCGAAACCCTGTCTACAGGTGTGTAGTTGAGATCAAATAATTAAGGATGAATTCTGTAAGATTGGTGTGGCCCGAGTCCATAATGTAAGTGATTTGCAGCATACAACCACAAATCATGGAAAGATGGAACAAAACCATTACACAAAAAAGGCTGTTAGCCTTCCCCAAAATTTGACGTAAGTCAATATATAAAATATAATTAGTACGTTAGTTCAATTTATATTACTGAGTGGATCATTCTTTCCAAGATGGATAGTGGACAACTGGTACTGAGATTGGTCTACCTGATTCAGTATAAACAAACCAAACCATACATGAATTACCATGATGTAAAGACTGACATCAATGGCAAAAAAAGCGGCATTTAAGAACCAAGCAACAAGGTGATTTGAACCCCATGACTCCTCTCCTCTTGAAGCGAAGGCATTAGCTTTAGCAAATTCCAGTTCAACTGCACATTTTTATTTGTATAAGATTATCTCCATGACAGCTTTTAACATCAGGAGTCAATCTGGACTGTACTCTATATAACAAATTATATGTACCAGCGAGACCCAACAGATCCCACCATGAGCAAGGCGGCACATTGGCAAATGGCGGCAAGGAAAACTTCCTTGAGGCAGAAACCTTGGACAGACCCCGGCTCTAGGTGGGTGGTCATCTGCCTCGACCAGTTGTGGTTAGAGAGAGAGGTATGGTACCCATCTTCCAGAAATCTGTGGATTTGCACACTGTCCTCACGGTCTGGAGGAAAATCAAAATTAAACCTGTCTCTAAAAAAAACCTTTACCAAAGGTTAGCAATGAATTCAGGCCTGTTGCATTGACATCCACACAACTCGAGTGGCCTAGTGAACTTTAAGTAATGGTAATGATTGTCCCAGGTATTGGGAAATCCCTCAGGTGTTCCCAGGGAAATTTAGTGAAGAGATGTGTACATTGGTGTGACAATTAATATCTTGTGTTGAATGTAAAGGAGGTTGAGGAGATGGTGTTTGACCCTAAGGCAACGAGTAAACTTACACCGGTACATATACATATACACACACACATACATATACACACACAGACTATGCCAGAAAATCACATAACTTCCAGATAGGTAAATGCTTTAATCAAACAATCAATGAAATATCATTATTGTTGGTTCCTGTCCTGTCCAGTTGTCTTTCTTAACTAATTACAACATGCAGGTAAAATATAGCTAAGCAACTGATCAAAGATCAACCGTCCTGGACCAGCCAATCAGTCCTCGATGTTATACATGATGTTAATGTTGAGTTTCCCCTGGCCGGGGCAGAAACTGGCTGCTGGGGATGACCTGAGAGAAGCAGGCTTAGTCACTACAGTCCCGAGGGAGCCCCGTGACTTGGGGACAGTGAGGTCTGAGCTGGGTGTGACTGAGTGCATGTGCTGTCGTGCTGATGCTCAGTGTGCCCGCTGTCGGCTTTTGCATGGGCCTGCGTCTCCACAGCGGCAGCCTGTGTTTAACATTTAGGTTGGCAGAAATGGAATATAATATTAATAGGTATATTTTCATTAGTGTATAATGATCTGAAAATATACATTATCTACAGAGGGAGCAGGTCCTATTTCACAGAGGCCACCATGCTGAACCACCATGTTACCACAGCCCAGAAACAACAAACCAAACTAGAGTAATGCAAAGGCAGATTGAGACAATAATTCACCAGGTCTGCCTGCTGACTAACATTACATTCCATATAAACTATTCTCTGTAAGTAATATCAGTACTCTCAGCAGCAGGCCAACATGGGATCAGGACCTTAAAACTGCAATCAGTGATTATCAATGAAAAACAATTATTCAGCTTTAGACAGGAGAACTTGTACTGATTAACTTTTAATACATTTGTGTGTGTGACTCACAGCAAACTGACAGTCCATAGGTGGGCAGTTGCTCAGTTCACTGGCATCTGCTGTCTTTGAACACACCGTCTCCACAAATCATATACATCGTCTGTGGGAAATGTAGTCTTAGATTTTGACATTAACTCTTATCTCTGTGCACAGAATCTCCGCTCAAAACAAACATCATTCAGTTGATTACTTGATCATTTCCTTTTTTTCTTAACCTGCATACTGGCTCTTGTAATGTTCTCCAGAGTAAAGTAGTTGGTGAGGCGGCTCTCTTTATTGAACTTCTGGAGGGAAAGATCAGCTGTCTCCTTGGCTTTGGGCTCATTCAGGTCGCGAGCTGTGGGACAGTCCTGACAAATACCCACCACTCTCCTGGGAGGAACTAAAGACAAGAATGAACAGGGTCAGCGGTCAATAGAATGTAGCTGTGGCAAAGAGTTTGTTTAACTGCCAGTCTAGGAAGTCGCAGTATTGCACAAATTCAACCAATCACTCTTTATTCTGCACAGCAACTGTTTATTCTGCAATTTTGTCAAATCGCCTTCTCCGTAAATTTGACCAATCATTGTAGTTTTCATAGCAGTCCCCCGCACATAACTTTGAGCCATTTATCCCCAAACTACTTCACATAAATAAAAAAAATGTTGAAGGGGCTGTGGAGTGTGTAGGAGAAACTACGGTGGCCGCAGAACTAGCCAAAAAATGGCAAAGGCCCTATCTACAGCCAGTGTTTGGTCTTACATGATTTGGATGGAGGTGATCATTTTTAAAAATATCCATTCTGTTGGAAAAAGGCTTAGTCCTTACTGCAGCGGCTTGGGTTCAGTTCCAACCTGTGCCCCCCCCCAAAAAAAAATCCCAGATGAGTTTGAATGACTCCATAGACCTACCATCACGAATTGCACAGGAGTAATTTTGAAGGTTGACTTGAGAGTCAACGTAGACAGATATATCACACTCTCTATACCCCTGAAGAATTAAAACACAGAAAGACACATGCACATATGACTAAACCAGGTCAACAAATAAACAAATCTCAGGGTTTCTCTCAGATGGAAAGTGAATAAAAACTGAATAAAATACATTTAAAAAAGCATAAATAACTGTTAAACGAATGAAAAAACAATGCAGACTGAATTATAGTTTGGCTCTGGGTTGAGATTATTTTAAGAGTGAGGATAGACCACCATGTTGTACTTACTGGTGAAGTACCAATATCTCTGACTTCACATTATTTCCATGGTTTCCTACTTCTTTCTCTGCAAACAAGGCTCCTCATCCATCCACTCTTTCTGCCCTCCCTCTGTAAATACGTCTGTCAAGATGGAAAATGGTGTAAAAAATGGTGTGTGCATGCGTGTGTACAAGAGAGTTCACCCTCACCTCCTCAGGAGTGTGAGAGAGGTCGTACAGTCTGTTCAGGCTCAGGATATATCCGTGTGTCCGGTCCTGGTTGATCTACTCCAGGGCCTCTTCCGCCACCCTCACCACCTCAGGGCTATTGCAGCCTGGAGGGTCTGAACTGGCTCCCCCCTCCTGCTGCAGCAAAGCCAGACACAGGACCAGCAAGTACACACTCATCCTCCAACACACACACACACACACACACATACACACACACACACACAGAAATCACAAAAAGGGTTGGACAGATGTTAAAGGATGAACAAACAGCTGTTATCTGGTGTTAGGTAGGCCAATGACTGGCGGAGGGGTCATAGTTCACTGGGGAACAGGGGATTTTAACTAAATAAAAGAAAAGCAAATCAAATACAGCACACCTAATTTCATTTCTTTGATGTGACAATATTATTGTTAAAGGAACACCTCATCAAAAATCTACTGCATGTAAAAAGTTGGTAGCTTGCTTGAGTATGGGAGCTGTTGACAACTTGAACTCAACAGCAGTTACGACGTACAAGTCGAGGTGAAAGCATGGGCCAAAATGTAGAAACTTTGCAAATGGCTACAGCGTAAACCACTTCTCATTATCTTCTATCCAAATATTTTCACGAAAATGACAAATACCCACATTTTTGCTATAAATATAGCTAAATACATACATTCCTTTATGTGTTAGCACAGTTACCTGTTTCCCTTTGTCAGACTTCAATGCAGAATGAGTAGGGTTTAGCTTCCTCCTGGATATGCTGCAGATGCTTACGATCTGACAATTGGTGGCTAGGTTAGTGCCACCCTGCGTGTGTTATTGGCTAGGGTCTACACACCCACTGCCCAAAGCAAGGTGACGTTCTACCTTACACTTCTAGTGGGCAGTATTGGTGCTTGAACACACACTATTGAAGAGCAGACAGTGACACCTTTGGTTGTAAACTTATTACTGTTGAGCCAGGCCAGATAGCATTTTGGGTCACTTACTTTTCATTCACTCAGTCACACTAGTGACACACAACAAATTATAGAGTTTGGATGTCCATACAAGAGCAGGAATGGTTTCGGTCGTGTCATTTTTATAATTCCTTTCTGGAGTATTTCTTCAAAAGGTCAAATAAAATCAATAAAAATTAGCTACTGCATCATCGTTATGTAAAAATGGAATCATGTTATGTAGACTTGAAAGCCTCATGTGATCTCAAACCCCCCAAAACTAACAATTAGTACACAAACGTACTGTTCCCACCAAATGCAAATGCAAGTATTTGACAAGATAGCATACAAAATCAGTGAAACATTCACAGATTACTGATTTGGTGACTAACAGATTTTGCACCGGTATGTGTACGCAAAGGTACTTAGAATGCAGCTTTCTTAAACAAGTAACTTTATTAAAGAATATTTAACATAAATATTCTTATACTGTTCATAACATTTATAACTATTCTTTAACATGTTAAAAAGGTCCAGTGTGTAAGATTTACGATCATTTTGTGGCAGAAATGTAATAAAATAATTATAGGTATTAGTATATAATCACCTGAAAATCTAGATATTATGCACTGTAGGTACACATATACTTACACAGTAAATATATACTTACATCAGGAAAAGGCGCGTTTTAAAATAGATGTGTTGCATTTTATAATGGTGTAACTTTCTTTGCCCTACTGTCAGCAAATTAATAAATCACCTACTTCCCTGATGACAGTGAAAATCCATCTGCTGCTTTATGTAAACCCAAGCTTTTGAAAGTTTATTTTCATTTGTTGTTTTTTTTGAAGACAGTGACTGAGATCATCTGGCAGGAAACACTGGGGGTTGTGGGGGTTGGGGGCAAATGCATGGAATCAACACAAAATGGTTGGCTTTGATCAATACAGAAAACACTGGATGAGTATTTGCGGTATCTCATTTATTTTTTCTGTGCAGCCAAGCATGAGATAACATACAAACAAAGGAAACTTTCATGTTTGCTGACTTGATTGTAGTGACTCAAGATGAAGAACTGTTAAAGATGGTCCCGCCATGTGAATATGGGCATATTGTGGTCAGTGTTTACAGTTTTGTTGTCTCTGAGGATTGTAAAAAAGGAAATGACCAGATTATTTTGGACGTTTCCCACCAACAGAGAAATTATGTTGATGTAAATGTAGTTTTTTGGTAGGGTAGATGGTTTAAGTGAAGAGAGACAAGAAAAGTTACATTTTCAGTGCTTATAATAATCCACCATTTTGTCTGGAGCAAATTTCTGCCTTCACTACCCTTGACTCTTTGTTTTTATGTGAGTTTTTCCAGATCAGTTCCCAAGCGAGTTTCACAAGCCACTTTATGCAGCTGGCTTGAACATGGGGTCCTCATTGAAGACTTGCTCCACCAGGGTGGTGCCTATCACTGCGGGGGGGCACTTGGCTGAGACTGAGGTAGGGAAGGGCAGGATGATGGGTTCCATCTCTCCGGGGATCTGGGGATCGGGCTTGGCGGGCAGGGTGACTCCCACCTCTGGGCCACCGGCGGGGACATCAGGGAAGGCGGGCAGGGTCATGGGCTGTCCCATGGCGGGCAGCATCCTCACTGTGCCCTCTGGGTTGTCGTGGGCTGCAGTCTCGTGGTCATGGTCATGGTGATGGTGGTGGTGCTCGTGCTCGTGAAGGTGTGCGTGCTTGTGGTCATGGTCCAGCGCGATCTCGTGGTCGTGCTCATGGGTGTGTACGCCATCGCCATGCTTGTAGTCGTGGTGGTGGTTGGGTGAGTCACCACTGTGGTTGTGGGCCTTGGCGTGATGAGTGTGCACGTGATCGTGACCATGCCCATGGTCATGGGAGTGGTCATGAGCGTGCCTGTGGCTGCTGCCTGCGTCGTGGTCGTGTGTGTGGTGGTGGTCGCTGTCGCCGGCGTGCTGGAGGGTTCTGTCGTGTTGAGTGTGGCTCTTGGTGTGGTCGTGCACGTGGTCGTGTGTGTGTGACTGGTCGGCAGCGTGTGCTTGGTCGTGGGTGTGGCTGTGTCCGTGTGTGTCAGTGTGGTTGTGGTCAGTCTCTCCGCCCAGCAGGTGCAGTTTCTTCTCTCTCTCAGCAGCCTGGAAAACACAGTAAAGTAAAATAAAATTAGTGATGTATGGTGCATACCAGTTCTGATACATCCACCATGGTTATAAACCATAAAGGTACAGCATAAACTGCCTAACAAGAATGCTGTATAGGTCGATTGTGCTAGCAGCTTATTACAACTCATATTTACATTTATTGTTAGGTGGTGACCTCTAGTGGCCGTAGTAACTATGACTGGAGCAGTATGAAAAGCAAGAAAGTCCACATATAGAGGAGTTTTGGGTAGATAGATAGATAGATAGATAGATAGATAGGTAAAAAAAAACCTCAGGACTTTCATCCAGGAGACTGGGGCTTGTGTCCCATGGGAAACCAAACATTAACTTATTTAAAGTTCAAGTTATATTAGGTATGTGACTTACTAACCCTAACTGTTACTTGCATAACATATCATATGTATCAACCCAAACCATGATCTTTTTCTAAACCTAGCCAAGTACTTTTGTTGCCTTAATCTAACCAAACTGCAACTGTTTCACAATTATAACCATGTACCATGTTCGTTTTGGGAGTCATTCAACCTATTCTGTCGTTTAAGTATGAGGATGTGTTGCTTTTGGAGCAATTTGTGAAGGAGAATTCCAATTTATTACTGGGATCTTATTGTTGTAGTTTTGGACATTGTTTCTATATGTTAACATTGTTATCACTAAAATGATTATAAAGATAATGGCTTTAAAGAAGTCAGGCAGTGCAAGACAACCTGTTTGGTTGGTTAATTTCAGTTTTTGCTCCATTGTAGCAATGCCACCCCAGTACCAGATCTCATCAATTAGATGAACCATGAACTAGAACTGTTCAAATCAGAATTTAAATATTTGTGTCCAAGACTCAAGTCTAATCAGTGGGGACAGATTCATGTTTAATTGATTTCTTATAAATTAAGTTCTAGTACATTAAAAACATAAACATGCGTTTTTTTCTTGTACTATAATGAAAGAAGACAGGTGGAAGAAATACAGTACATCAATGTGACACTGTGTGTTTTATAATGGCTTAGTGAGTCTTACCTCAGGCTCATAGATCTCACACTCTACACTGGTATCAGCATCATTAGTGGGAGAGTAGAAGAGGGATGCCTTACAGAAGCCCTTGTGCTGAGGAGCGAAGAACAAGAAGTAAGGGAGGAGAGAATGGAGCAGAGGAATGGTTATGCCTGTGGCAGAGTAGAGTTTAATAGTTGAACAACTGAATTTCAGAAGAATGCTCGGCTGGAATAAACTTGCTCATTGATATGAACACAAATGGAAATCCAGAATAAAAACTTGTCTTGAATCTCTCTCAATGTTTGGGGACAGTACAAGCCAGTACAGATTGAGTTGAGAAACAGCATTAAGAAGAAGTAGACATGACACATGGACTAATTGTAACTGAAGGACTAAAGCGATAATTAACATGAAGGATTACTATGTCTCTTCAACATACGAAACAGATCCTGTAAGCTTAACTAAACAGTGTGTGAGATTGTGTTGTGTTCAAAAATGCTGTGAAACAACAATTTGTCATGACTCACAGCGAACTCGCACTCCATGAACGGGCACTTATCAGCTGCTTCTGCGCTCTTGGGGCAGGTGGTCTCCTGGATGGTGTACTCTACATTGTAAAACATCTGCATGGCCATCTGGACACACACACACACACACACACACACACACACACACACACAGAAAGAAAACTTTTAACAAAGGAATAATCAAAATAACTGTGGAAGTGGGACCACTGAACACACTTAAGATGGGAGTTCAAAGGAGTTGGTCATGAGGATTGTGAGAGGAGTGGATGAATCCATTTTTGGAAAAAAAAATCTTTCTGTTTATTACATAGCAAGCATTTTGATTAACCACAGAAAAGTGTTTCTCTGGAAGATTCAGATTTTCAGATTCATAATTTTATATTGCAAATTGTCAGATTTTGAATAAATGACTGACATAAATCCAGTGTTTAATAATGTTTTAAATACATAAAACATGTTTGGGTGGAATATCTCTTTGATTTAGTATAACTATGTAATGGTAAGTTTGTTGAACCTTCTAGAATGGTAATTTCGTTTGCTCACCTGCTCCTGCAACAAGTTTTTCAATGTTTATGTGAAAGAAACAATGCTAATTATATTTTTGGATTTATCCAAAATTTAGTGAGTCCCCCAAGAGTTTAGATGTTTTTGGTATTAGCCTCAGGAGAATTCATCCTCCCTCTGAACATACAGTCACCATACCATTGACCCGGGAGGATACTGTAGGTCATGAGATACATTTGTGTTCTGGACATTTGGAAAACTCACCCCAGCGGTAGCGCGGGTGACTTTGAGCACAACGAAACGATTGGCAAACCCGGTCTCCTTGTTGAACTTGTCCAGCGAGAGAGACAGCGCCTTCTGAACCTCAGCGTTGCTCGTGGCGATGGGAGACGAGCAGTCAGGGCAGACATCAGCCACCTTAGCTGCAGGAACTGAGCAGAGAGGAAAGTGGTTTTGAATTTCAATGTGCATGTGCCTTATTATTGTTTTGCAATGCACGGAATCTGAGGTAGTTTTTATTAAAAATCTGTCATATGTTTCACTTCTTTCCAAAAGAGTCAAACAAGCTCAGCTTAACTGAGAAGATATTGAACTGTTTCACCACACTGGCAGAATTTTAAGATGAATTAATGTTTATTAAAGAAAGAAAGTTCTTGTGTTTGCTGTTATTATTAGTATTTTTCTTACCTGGTCTGATAACACAGTTGTATTTGTAGAGGCGGACCACTCTTTGCACTCTATTGATGAAGATGGCTGTTTTGCACTGTCCATATACCTGCCAAGACCAAAACAATAATACGCACATGCAATATTTAATGTGCTGCACATATACAAAGAAAGAAGGCTTGATTTATATTCAGATTTTTATTTTACTACTTTTATATTACTTTTTTTATTTTAGAAGTTGTTTCTTCTGCTAACTTAAGAGCTACTCTTTATGGAAGAGCAGGGAAGTATAAAACATGAATGCAAGCAAATAAAACATAATATAATTTAAAACACACAACACAACATAATGATAAAAAGACTTTTTACAACAAGTATTTTTTGTTGTAAAAAACAAAGGCCATAACAGTATACACTAGATGTGGACTTGTGTAAACCTGTTTAGGAACATATGTGCATGGAAGAGTGTGTGTGTACGTGTGTTATCTAACCGGTGTGTCATGTGTGGGACGAGCCTCACAGGTCTTCCAGTCTTTCCTGCTGAGGACACTGCAGTTGGTCTCAACGACGTCCAGAGTCAGGTAGAAAACCATGCCGTTGTCTCCCTGTGACACACACACACACACACACACACACATTCAGAATGTACACATACCACGCAATTATCAAGCAATAATTATAGTCAATTACTTCCTGATGGAAATGATCTTCTCATTTCACTGTGTGACGGTTCATTTTTTATTTTATTTAACCTTTATTTAA